>NW_028239124.1:0-166192 GCF_036417535.1 Chlamydotis macqueenii
CAGTTTGATCCCAGTTCCCCCTATTTTCTCCCCAGTTCCCTCCCAATTCTCTCCCAGTCCCTCCCAGTTCCCTTCCAGTTCCCCTCAGCTCAATCCCAGTTGCTCCCAGTCCCTCCCAGCCCCCCGGTACCCCCCCAGCTCCATCCCAGTTCAATCCCAATTCCTCCCAGTTTGATCCCAGTTTCCCCAGTACCCTCCCACTCCATCCCAGTCTGATCCCAGTGCCCCCAAATCCCATCCCAGACCCCCCCCAGTCCCCTCCCAGTCCCTCCCAGCCCCCCCAGTTCCATCCCAGTCCCCCCCGGTTCAATCCCAGTTCAATCCCAGTGCTCCTAGCCCAATCGCAGTCCCTCCCAGCCCCCCCAGTTCCATCCCAGTCCCCCCCGGTTCAATCCCAGTTCAGTCCCAGTCCTCCTAGCCCAGTCCCAGTCCCCTCCCAGTTCCCTCCCAATCCCCCCCGGTTCAATCCCAGTTCAATCCCAGTCCCCCCCAGTCCCCTCGCAGTCCCCCCCAGTCCCCCCCCAGTCCCCCCCAGTCCCCCCCCAGTCCCCACCAGTCCCCCCAGTTCCATCCCAGTCCCCCCCCAGTTCAATCCCAGTGCTCCTAGCCCAGTCCCCAGTCCCCCCCCAGTTCCCTCCCAGTCCCCCCCGGTTCAATCCCAGTTCAATCCCAGTTCGATGCCAGTCCTCCTAGCCCAATCCCAGTCCCTCCCAGCCCCTCCCAGCCCCCCCAGTTCCCTCCCAGTCCGCCCCGGTTCAATCCCAGTTCAGTCCCAGTCCTCCTAGCCCAGTCCCAGTCCCCCCCCAGTCCCTCCCAGTCCCTCCCAGTCCCTCCCAGTCCCTCCCAGTCCCCCGCAGTCCCCTCCCAATCCCCACCAGTCCCCCCAGTTCCATTCCAGCCCCTCCCAGTTCCCTCCCAGTTCCCTCCCAGTTCAATCCCAGCTCGATCCCAGTGCTCCGAGGGCAGTCCCAGTGCCCCGCAGCCCCGCCGCAGCGCCCCCAGTTTGCCCAGTACCTGTTGTACATGGCCCAGAGCAGGGGGGCGTTGGGCGCCGCCCCCAGCCGCCGCCGGGCCTGCTGCACCGGGGGAGGGGCGGCCGCCAGCTCCTCCTGCGGCCTGCGCATCACAGCCCCGCCCCCACCCCGCCCCTGCCCCGCCCCCATGTCACAGCCCCGCCCCTGCCCCGCCCCCGTGTCACAGCCCCGCCCCTGCCCCGCCCCCACCCTGTGACCCACAAGTGACCCTCCCCCAACCCTTAACTGAGCTCCCTGACCCACAAGTGCCCCCCCCGACCCACAAGTGGCCCTTGGGGCCTCCAGGTGGACTCTGGGCCCCCCAAGTGCCCCCACAGGCCCCCCAAGTGCCCCCAGGCCCCCCAAGTGCCCCTTGAGGGCCCCCAAAACTGACCCCCAGGACCCACAAGTGGCCCTCCCCAGACGCCCAAGCGCTCCCCGGACCCACAAGTGGCCCCCCACGGGACCCCCAAGTGCCCCCCCGCCCGACCTGCGTGAAGAGGTGCGCCAGGATGAGCTCGCTGCTGGAGGACGTCAGGCCCGACAGCTGGGGGGGCACCCGTGGGACCCACGGCGACCCACGGCGACCCACCGCGATCCACCGGCACCCACAGACACCGTAGGGACCCACCGCGACCCACAGCGACCCACAGACACCGTAGGGACCCACAGCGACCCACGGCGACCCACGGCGACCCACAGACACCCACAGACACGGTAGGGACCCACAGCGACCCACAGCGACCCACAGCGACCCACAGACACCGTAGGGACCCACAGCGACCCACAGCGACCCACAGGACACCGTAGGACCCACAGCGACCCACAGCGACCCACAGACACGACAGTGACCCACAGTGACCCACAGCGACCCACAGCGACCCACAGACACCACAGCGACCCACAGCGACCCACAGACACCGTAGGGACCCACCGTGACCCACAGCGACCCACAGTGACCCACAGACACCGTAGGGACCCACAGCAGCCCACAGCGACCCACGGCGACCCACAGCTACCGTAGGGACCCACAGCGACCCACAGCGACCCACAGACACCGTAGGGACCCACAGCAACCCACAGCGACCGTAGGGACCCACCACGACCCACAGCGACCCACAGACACCGTAGGGACCCGCAGCGACCCACGGCGACCCACAGACACTGTAGGGACCCACAGCGACCCACAGCTACCGTAGGGACCCACAGCGACCCACAGCCGCCCACCAACACCGTAGGGACCCACAGCGACCCACAGCCACCCACAGACACCGTAGGGACCCACAGTGACCCACGGCCGCCCACCGCCACCCACAGCGACCCACGGCGACCCATAGGGACCCACAGTGAGCCACACGCGACCCCAAGCGACCCACAGCGCCGCGGGGCCAGCAGCAGGGAACCCCCCCCAAACCCCGCCCCCTTCTGCCCCACCCCTCTCCCCATTAGCCCTCCCCACCCGCCGGCCCCGCCCACCTTGTGCGCCACCCAATCCACCCAGCCCTTGGCGCGGGGGTTGATGTTGATCAGCACCAGCCCCTCCACCGCCTCGGGGTGCAGCAGCTGTGGGGCGGGGCCAGACCCATAGCGCCCCACGGCCACGCCCTCCCACCCCATAGCGACCCCCCAGCCCCATAGCGACCCCCCAGCCCCACAGCCACGCCCCCCGAGAGCCCCCAGCGACCCACAAGTGCCAAACCAAGAGACCCCACTAACCTCCTCCAGCCCCATAGCGCCCCACGGCCACGCCCCCCCAGCCCCATAGCGACCCCCCAGCCCCATAGCGACTCCCCAGCCCCATAGCGACGCCCCCCTGCCCCATAGTGACCCCCCAGCCCCACAGCCGAGCCCCCAACCCCCCAGCGACCCACAAGTGCCCAGAGACCCCACTAACCTTCTCCAGCCCCATAGCGCCCCACGGCCACGCCCCCCCGCCCCATAGCGACCCCCCAGCCCCATAGCGAACCCCCTGCCCCATAGCGATGCCCCCCGACAGCCCACAACCCCCTAGCGACCCACAAGTGCCCAACCAAGAGACCCCACTAACTTCCTCCAGCCCCATAGCGCCCCATGGCCATGCCCCCCTGCCCCATAGCGACCCCCCCTGCCCCATAGCGACCCCCCAGCCCCACAGCCACGCCCCCCGAGAGCCCCCAGCGACCCACAAGTACCCAACCAAGAGACCCCACTAACCTCCTCCAGCCCCATAGCGCCCCACGGCCATGCCCCCCCGCCCCATAGCGACCCCCCCCAGCCCCATAGCGACCCCCCAGCCCCATAGCCAAGCCCCCAACCCCCCAGCGACCCACAAGTGCCCAGAGACCCCACTAACCTCCTCCAGCCCCATAGCGCCCCACGGCCATGCCCCCCCGCCCCATAGCGACCCCCCCAGCCCCATAGCGACCCCCCAGCCCCATAGCCAAGCCCCCAACCCCCCAGCGACCCACAAGTGCCCAGAGACCCCACTAACCTCCTCCAGCCCCATAGCGCCCCACGGCCATGCCCCCCTGCCCCATAGCGACCCCCCAGCCCCATAGCGACCCCCCAGCCCCACAGCCACACCCCCCTGCCCCATAGCGACCCCCCCGCCCCATAGCGACCCCCCCAGCCCCACAGCCACGCCCCCCAGCCCCACAGAACCTCCCCCGAGATTCCCGCAGCCCTGCATTCCCCCAAATCTGCCCCCCACCCTGCCCCACGCCCCGCCCCACGCCCCGCCCCACATCTCACCCCAAATTTAGCCAGGACGAAGGCGCCGGCGCCCACCCCGATGCCCACGACGCTGGCGATGCTGGGGGGGTGGGCGGGGTCAGGCCGGTGCTGGCCCCGCCCCCCCGTCCCGTCCCGCTACGGGTCAGGGTCCCCCTCCCCGCCCCACAGCGCCGTGGGGCGCCCCCCCGCCCACTCACTTGAGGTGCCGGAGGACGCAGGGGACGATTTCGGCCAGTTGCTCCAGGGAGGGGTACTGGTACCTGCGGGGGAGGGGCGGGGGGCGGGGGGGGAGGGGCGACGGGGGGAGGGGCAAGGGGTCAATCGGGGGTCGAGGTGGGGGGAGGGCGGGCGAGGGGACCAATGAGGTGAAGCGATGGCGGTTGGGGGGGGGAGGGGTGCGTAGGGTGATGCTGCGATGTGATGGCGGTCGAGGTGGGGGGACAGGGGGGCGGGGGGTCAACTGGGGGGGGGGGGAGGGGTGGGGGGGTCAACAGAGAGACGACAGGGTCAACTGGGGGTTAATGGGGGCAACTGGGGGTTAGTGGGGGGCAACTGGGGGTTAATGGGGGTCAGTGGGGTCAACTGGGGGTTAATGGGGGCAACTGGGGGTTAGTGGGGGGCAACTGGGGGTTAATGGGGGTCAGTGGGGTCAACTGGGGGTTAATGGGGGCAACTGGGGGTTAATGGGGGTCAACTGGGGGTTAGTGGGGGGCAACTGGGGGTTAATGGGGGTCAGTGGGGTCAACGGGGGGTTAATGGGGGTCAACTGGGGGTTAATGGGGGTCAACGGGGGGCTTATGGGGGGCAACTGGGGGTTAATGGGGGAAACTGGGGGTCAATGGGGGGCAACTGGGGGTCAATGGGGGCAACTGGGGGTTAATGGGGGTCAACAGGGGGTCAACTGGGGGTTAATGGGGGCAACTGGGGGTTAATGGGGGTCAATGGGGGGCTTATGGGGGGCAACTGGGGGTTAATGGGGGCAACTGGGGGTTAATGGGAAGCAACTGGGGGTCAATGGGGGCAACTGGGGGTTAATGGGGGTCAACAGGGGGTTAACTGGGGGTTAATGGGGGTCAGTGGGGTCAACTGGGGGTTAATGGGGGTCAACTGGGGGTTAATGGGGGCAACTGGGGGTTAATGGGGGTCAATGGGGGGCTTATGGGGGGCAACTGGGGGTTAATGGGAAGCAACTGGGGGTCAATGGGGGCAACTGGGGGTTAATGGGGGTCAACAGGGGGTTAACTGGGGGTTAATGGGGGTCAGTGGGGTCAACTGGGGGTTAATGGGGGTCAACTGGGGGTTAATGGGGGTCAACGGGGGGTCAACTGGGGTTTAATGGGGGTCAACTGGGGGTTAATGGGGGTCAACGGGGGGTCAACTGGGGTTTAATGGGGGTCAACTGGGGGTTAATGGGGGTCAACTGGGGGTTAATGGGGTCAATGGGGGGTCAATGGGGGTCAACTGGGGGTTAATGGGGGTCAACTGGGTGTTAATGGGGGCAACCAGGTGTTACTGGGGGTCACTGGGGGTTAATGGGGGTCAACTGGGGGTTAATGGGGGTTAACAGGCGTCAATGGGGGTCAACTGGGGGTTAATGGGTGCAACTGGGGGTTAATGTGGGGCAACTGGGCCTTAATGGGGGTCAACGGGGGTCAATGGGGGTCAACTGGGGGTTAATGCGGGCAACTGGGGATTAATGGGGGTCAACGGGGGGTTAATGGGGGTCAGTGGGGTCAACTGGGGGTCACTGGGGGTCAATGGGGGGCAACGGGGGGTCAATGGGGGTCAACGGGGGGTCAATGGGGGTCAACTAGGGGTTAATGGGGGTCAACGAGGGGTTAATGGGGGCAACTGGGGGTTAATGGGGGTCAGTGGGGTCAACGGGGGGTCAATGGGGGTCAACAAGGGGTTAATGGGGGCAACTGGGGGTTAATGGGGGTCAGTGGGGTCAACGGGGGGTTAATGGGGGTCAACTGGGGGTTAATGGGGGTCAACGGGGGTTAATGGGGGCAACTGGGGGTTAATGGGGGTCAACGGGGGGTTAATGGGGGCAACTGGGGGTTAATTGGGGTCAGTGGGGTCAACGGGGGGTTAATGGGGGTCAATGGGGGTCAACTGGGGGTTAATGGGGGCAACTGGGGGTTAATGGGGGTCAGTGGGGTCAACTGGGGGTTAATGGGGGCAACTGGGGGGTTAATGGGGGTCACTGGGATCAACTGGGGGGGTCCGTGGGGTCAACTGGGGGGGCAGTGGGGTCAACCGGGTCGTCAGAGGGGTCAACGCAGTCAACTGGGAGTCACTGGGGTCAACTGGGGGGGCAGTGGGGTCAACAGGGGGGTCAGTGGGGTCAACCTGGGGGTCACTGGGGTCAACTGGGGGGGCAGTGGGGTCAACTGGGGGGGCAGTGGGGTCAACGCAGTCAACTGGGAGTCACTGGGGTCAACTGGGGGGAGCGGAAGAGGGGAGTGCAGACGCACCCCGGGGGGTAGGGCGGGGCGCCCACCTCCATGCCGGGGGGGTCGAGGTGGACGAGCAGGAAGTGGCTGGCGACCTCCCGCATCTCGGGGTGGGCGAAGAGCGGGGCGAAGCACGAGGCGTCTGCGGGGGAGGGGCGCGGCGGGAGAGGGGGAAGGGGGCGGGACTCACGCGTGTGGCCCACGTCCGGCAGCATCAGCAGGGCGGGGCGACCAGGGCGGGGCGCGCCCTCCAGCGCCACGTGAACAGGCCCCAACGGCGTCTCCAACACCGCCCCCTGCTGGCCGGGAGGACCGGACACCGGAACGGGGATTGGTCACCGCCACACCCCCCACAGGTTCGCCCCCAAAATCTCGCGATTTCCCCCAAGATTCCCACCTTTTGCCCGCCAAATCCCGCATTTTTGCCCCAAATTACCCCATTTCGCACCAAAATCCCCCATTTTGCCCCAAAATCTAACGATTCCCCCCAAATTCCCCCATTTTGCCCCCCAAATCCCGCATTTTTGCCCCAAATTCCCCCATTTCACACCAAAATCCCACATTTTGCCCCCAAAATCCCGGGATTTCACCCCAAATTCCCACATTTTGCCCCCAAAATCCCCCATTCTTGCCCAAAATTCCCGCATTTCGCACCAAAATCCCACATTTTGCCCCCAAAATCCCGTGATTTCCCCCAAATTCCCACAATTTGCCCCCCAAATCCCGCATTTTTGCCCAAATTCCCGCATTTCACACCAAAAGCCCACATTGTTGCCCCAAAATCCTGGAATTTCCCCCCAAATTCCCACATTTTGCCCCACAAATCCCCCATTTTTCCCCCCAAATTCCCGCATTCCGCACCAAAATCCCACATTTTGCTCCCAAAATCCTGTGATTTCCCCAAATTCCCCCATTTTGCCCCCCAAATTCCCGCATTTTTGCCCCAAATTCCCGCATTTTTACCCCAAATTCCCCCATTTCGCACCAAAATCCCACATTTTGCCCCCAAAAGCCCGTGATTTCCCCCAAATTCCCCCGTTTCGCCCCCCAAATTCCCGCATTTTTGCCCCAAATTCCCACATTTTGCCCCAAATTCCCACATTTTGCCCCAAATTCCCCCATTTCGCACCAAAATCCCACATTTTGCCCCCAAAAGCCCGTGATTTCCCCCAAATTCCCCCGTTTCGCCCCCCAAATCCCCCATTTTTGCCCCAAATTCCTGCATTTCGCACCAAAAGCCCACATTTTGCCCCAAAATCCAGGAATTTCCCCCCAAATTCCCCCATTTTGCCCCCCAAATCCCCCATTCTTGCCCCAAATTCCCCCATTTCGCACCAAAATTCCCACATTTTGCCCCAAATTCCCCCATTTCGCACCAAAATCCCACATTGTTGCCCCAAAATCCCGCGATTTCCCCCCAAATTCCCCCGTTTTGCCCCCAAATGCCGCATTTTTGCCCAAAATTCCCACATTTCGCATCAAAATCCCACATTTTGCTCCCAAAATGCTGTGATTTCCCCATATTCCCCCATTTTGCCCCCCAAATCCTGCATTTTTGCCCCAAATTCCCCCATTTTCCACCATAATTCCCACATTTTGCCCCAAATTCCCCCATTTCGCACCAAAATCCCACATTGTTGCCCCAAAATCCCGTGATTTCCCCCCAAATTCCCCCGTTTTGCCCCCAAATGCTGCATTTTTGCCCAAAATTCCCACATTTTACACCAAAATCGCACATTTTGCCCCCAAAATCCCCCATTTTTGCCCCAAATTCCCGCATTTTAGCCCCAAATCCCGCTTTTTTGCCCCAAATTCCCCCATTTTGCACCAAAATTCCCACATTTTGCCCCAAATCCCCCCATTTCACACCAAAATCCCACATTTTGCCCCCAAAATCCCGCAATTTCCCCCCAAATTCCCCCATTTTGCCCCCAAAATCCCACATTTTTGCCCCAAATTCCCCCATTTCACACCAAAATCCCCCATTTTGCCCCCAAAATCCCCCATTTTTACCCCAAATTCCCGCATTTCGCACAAAATCCCACATTTTGCTCCCAAAATGCTGTGATTTCCCCAAATTCCCCCATTTTGCCCCAAATTCCCGCATTTTTGCCCCAAATTCCCCCATTTCACACCAAAATCCCACATTTTGCCCCCAAAATCCCGCAATTTCCCCCCAAATTCCCCCATTTTGCCCCCAAAATCCCACATTTTTGCCCCAAATTCCCCCATTTCGCACCAAAATCCCACATTGTTGCCCCAAAATCCCGCGATTTCCCCCCAAATTCCCCCGTTTCGCCCCCAAATGCCGCATTTTTGCCCAAAACTCCCACATTTCACACCAAAATCCCACATTTTGCCCCCAAAATCCCCCATTTTTCGCCCAAATTCCTGCATTTTTGCCCCAAATCCCGCTTCTTTGCCCCAAATTCCCCCATTTTTCACCAAAATCCCACATTTTGCCCCAAATTCCCCCATTTCACACCAAAATCCCCCATTCTTGCCCCAAATTCCCCCATTTCGCACCAAAATCCCACATTGTTGCCCCAAAATCCCGTGATTTCCCCCCAAATTCCCCTGTTTCGCCCCCAAATGCCGCATTTTTGCCCAAAACTCCCACATTTCACACCAAAATCCCACATTTTGCCCCCAAAATCCCCCATTTTTCGCCCAAATTTCTGCATTTTTGCCCCAAATCCCGCTTTTTTGCCCCAAATTCCCCCATTTTTCACCAAAATCCCACATTTTGCCCCAAATTCCCCCATTTCACACCAAAATCCCCCATTCTTGCCCCAAATCCCCCCATTTCACACCAAAATCCCACATTTTGCCCACTGAAAAGGGAAGCTAGGGAAGGAATTTGTCCTGTCATAGAGCGGTTCATAGAACTAAGACTACTAAAAGAATGTGAGTCAGAATTCAATACACCTGTACTTCCAGTTAAGAAACCTGATGGGTCCTATAGGATAGTTCAAGACTTAAGAGCCATCAACAAAATAACAGAGGACCTGTGGTAGCTAACCCCTATACCCTATTAACCATGCTAAAACCTGGTTTAGCTTGGTTTACGGTCCTAGATTTAAAAGATGCTTTCTTTTGCCTCCCTCTCCATGAAGCCAGCCAGAAAATTTTTGCTTTTGAATGGGAAAATCCCAAAAGTGGTCGAAAGACCCGGCTCACATGGACGGTGTTGCCGCAGGGTTTTAAAAATAGCCCCACAATTTTTGGGAATCAGCTAGCAAAGGACTTGGAATCATGGGAACCACCATCAGAAGAAGGGAAGGTGTTACAATATGTAGACGACCTTCTTATTGCAACCAGAACCAAAGAATCCTGTGTCATTTGGACCGTGAGTCTGTTAAATTTCCTGGGACTACAGGGATATCGGGTTTCTAAGAAAAAGGCACAGGCGTTGTTACAACCCCAGGTCACGTACCTGGGGTACGAGATCAGTGCCGGACAACGGATCCTAGGACAAGCCCGGAAAGAGGCCATATGGCAAACCCCCCGACCACAAACAATAAAGGAACTGCGGACATTCTTAGGAATGACGGGTGGTGCCAACTTTGGATATGTGATTATGGTCTGCCTGTTAAGCCACTCTATTCCCTGATAGCAGCTAACCAAAAGGATCTCCAGTGGGATGCTGAGTCAGATCGAGTCTTCCAGCAGCTGAAGAAAGCCCTGATGTCGGCATCGGCATTGGGACTTCCTGATGTGAGTAAGCCATTTTTTCTATTTTCCCACGAAAAACAAGGAATGGCACTAGGAATATTGGCACAAGATTTGGGACCATACAGACGGGCGGTAGCATACTTCTCCAAACAGCTGGATGCCGCTGCGAAAGGGTGGCTGTTCTGGTTTTGTTAGTGAGGGGGGCCTAAGGTGGCAGCTTCTGTAGGAAACTGCTAGAAGTTGCTCCCCTTTGTTCAGTGGACTTGGCTGGGCCTAGAGCGGACCCGCTGCTGGCCAAGGCCGAGCCGATTGGTAGCAGAATGTCCCGTGATAACGCCTCTGCGATAACGTATTTAAATAGGGGAAAACAGAAAAAAAAAAAAAAAGGGAGAGATGTGAAGCAGCTGAGCGGGGGGCAGAGAGGGGGAAGCGCGAGCCTTGTGGGCCTTGCAGGCCTCACCCTCTGGCCTCCCGCCGGGCAGCCGACTGGGCCCAACTCGGCCCGGCCTGGCTGCAAGAAGTGGAGAGGAGCAGTTGAAGTGAATAAGATGTAAAAAGGATCCTGAGAGGCGTCTGCCAGCCTGTTGTGAGGAACGGCTGCAGACGCCAAGGTCAGTGAAGGAGGAGGGGGAGGAGTAATGCGGCTCCTGGCCAAGATTCCTCTGCAACTCGTGGTGACGACCATGGTGGAGCAGGTTGTCCCCCTGCAGCCCATGGAGGTCCACGGAGGGGCAGAGATCCACCTGCAGCCCGTGGAGGACCCCACGCCGGAGCAGGTGGAGGCCTGAAGGAGGCTGTGCCCCGTGGAGGGCCCGCTGGGACAGCTGTTCTAGAGGGACTGTGTTGGATACCTGGAGTATCAGGGACACTTAGTGAACAATCCAGACCGAATGGAATTGTTATGTTTGTGAGCAGCAGGCCTCAAGGACATCACTGAAGCCGCTTGTGAGAAAGTAATGAAGCCGCCTGTAAGAAAGTACTGAAGCCACCTGTGAGAAAATAATGAGGCCGCCTGTGAGAAAGTAATGAAGCTTCCTGTGAGAAAGTAAACGAAGCAACCTTGAAGAAGATCGTAAACAACTCTGAGAAAGTGAAAACATGAAAAGTACGGGACTTTCAGGTTAACGGGACTTTCCAGATTAGCTAACTGCAAGTAGCAAGGATATGCAAATGTAACTATTAGAGCTTAAGCCAATCACGCAATGACTAGTAGGCATATTTTATCTTAGCAATATAAATATGTGCACCCGGGACTAATAAATCGAACTACGCTTATTACTCATATTGAGTCTTTTGTCGTACGTTCCTCCGTCGCTCGCAAATGGCGCCCGAACAGGGACTACTAGAAGACACTGCTATCGGAGTGGCGGAAGCAGAGAAGCACCGGGAGCAGCGACCGGGGGGCAAGATCGACTACGCATTTGTCCTTCAGATGCGACGATCCGGAGCCTGAACCGTTGAAACAGGGGTTCGCCGTCTGCCAGGGCTACAGGACAAGCTGCAAAAAAGGGGTGCCTTAATCAGGGAGCACCAATAGTGAGTACTTAATCAGGGAGTAAAAGGGGTGCCTTAATCAGGGAGCACCAATTGTGAAACTGCCGGCAATAATGGAAAAGGAGGTAGCCCTAGAATTATTATGCTCTCTATGAGAGGACTGAGTTATGACTCGGCCGTCCTAGAAGCTTTGCTGCAGTGGGCAAAGAAAAGGGAATTAATCCCCACAGTTGATGATCCTTTTGAACTCCCGACACAGGAAAAGATAGGAAAAAAGCTGTGGGATGAAATAAGTAAGGGATCTCCACCGTGTGGAAGCTAATTAACGAAACATTGATAAGCATGAAAGCCGAGCGTTCAGTTGCTGCATCTGCTTTTGCGGCCTTAACTCCAGCCGACGGGTCCACCTCCACTACCAGCATGCTGTTCTTGGGTTTAACGAGCCCTGCCGCCGCCCCGGCTCGTGCTGAGGGTGGGGGGGTTCGAGCCCCAGCAAGGACTCCAGGAACTGCAGCCACAGCCCCTATAACTATAGATATGCGGGCACCAGAGGGAAAAACTGCC
This sequence comes from Chlamydotis macqueenii, assembly GCF_036417535.1. Taxonomy (NCBI): domain Eukaryota; kingdom Metazoa; phylum Chordata; class Aves; order Otidiformes; family Otididae; genus Chlamydotis; species Chlamydotis macqueenii. The sequence goes on from NW_028239124.1 coordinate 11,915, forward strand.
AAAGGCTTTTCACCACCATCAGACGTACCACCGCCAGGCACCCCGCCACGCTGCGCCAGTGCAGACTCAGAGTCACGAGCCTTTTCGCCGGCACCAACAGCTCTGGTTTATCCCCCGTTACCACCTTCTTCCCTGCCACCACGGCGTGAGGAGGAGGGGGATGAACATTCATCTGGCTCCAAGGACGCACAGCTGGAAGAGACGCTAAAAAGACTGGAAGCCCTAGAGATTCGCCTAGAAGTGTCACTGGGAAACTTGTCAACTCCTTCGCCTGTGCCGCATCGAGACCTGTCAGCATCCAACCTATTCATTCCGAACGGAGCATCGGGTGAGATCAGTCTTTTTGCACCTTTGCAAGGGACGCCGGCGGGAGGGGCCGGGGTTTTGAATCCGATAGTGCAGTGGAAAGAGGTGATTCGAGATGCTTTGATAGAAGGAGAGCCTTTTCCTATGGCATTTCCAGTTGTGACTGATAATACTGGGAAAAGTGTGTGGAAAGCATTAGACTGGAAAATATTGAAGGAAGCTAAAAGTGCAGTTACTCAGTATGGGCTAAAATCATCATATGCTCAATCTGTGTTGCAGCATATTTTTTCATCACAGTTGTTAGCTCCTTATGATATTAGAATGATTGTCCAGGTCGCAGCAGCTGCAGTTCTTTCAGTACTGGCAGGCTGCTTGTGATAGGGCAGCTGCAACGCCTCGACAACAGGGTGATCCATTATTCGGGGTGCAAACTCAAATGCTGATGGGAGCGGGACACTACACACGATCTGATTGGCAAGCGCAATTTGCTACCGAAGTGTTACAACTGGGCCAAGATTTGGCTTATAGAGCGCTTGCTAGGGTGCACGATGAAAAGTCTGGACCTGCCTTTACATCAAGAAGACAAGGTCCCACAGAACCATATGGGAAATTTATTGATCGGTTGCACACTGCAATTATGGCTCACCCTGATCTGGATGATGACATGAAAGCAAAGTTCTTAGATATGCTTGCCTTTAATAATGCTAATAAAAAAAAAAAAAAAACCAAAAAACAAACCCAAAAAACTAAGAGAGCCCTCAGTGTGCTGCCAAAAGGATCTAGTACAGGGCAACTGCTGGAAGCTGCTGAGCGAATGTTAGAACAAGAAAAGGCTACAGTCATGGCTGCTGCTGTAGGTGCAGCCGTTAAACCGTTGATATCAATAAAGCGGCGCGTGATTAACTGTCTGTAACCCCCATTCCCTCTTTCCCCCCCCCCGCCCCCCATCCCTGTCCCGCTAAGGGGGCAGGGGAGGGAGGTGGAGATGGTGTTAAGCCTGGGAAGAGGGAGGGGTGGGGGGAGGTTGTCTTGCTCCCTTTTTCCTTATCCTGCTTTGGTTTTAGTGATGGTCTGTTTTGCTTGTAGCGGTGGCTTTAAGGATCCCTCCCTATTCTTGTCTTAAACCTCAGGTTTTAGTTTTCTTTCCTCTTATATGTCTGGGCCACAGCCGCCGCCAGGCGCCCCCACCCCCCCGCCCCTGACATGGTTAACAGATACTCCTGTCTGAGTCGAGCTTTGTATAAGTGGAAGGACCGTTCCCTCTTATAACATGGGGGAAGGGATACGCTTATGTCTTTACAGGAGCAGTAAACAAGTGGATCCTTGTCTGTATCATCTGCGGGTATTTCAGAACATGTTTGGTTGACCTGCCAGATACCGGTAGGACGGCAACTCTGTGTAAAACAGCAGCAACCACAAGTGCTGAGTGCTAAAACTACAAAAGATGGAACTTTTTGGGATCAGTAAAGATGGACTTCTATTTTTTTTTAACTATTCAAGAGCTAATGTTTCTAGAGGGGTAATGATTGTAAATGCTTTAAGATCTATACATTGCAACGACACAGCATGACGTAATCATGCGAGCACATATCAAAATCCAGACAGCATAAAAGACCTAAACGAAGCATACATAGCATTGAATCTGGTTGCCAAGATAATACAGAGTTTTGGAAACTAAGTAAAATTATTGCTGCTTCAGTCTTTACACCTGGTGTGGCAAGTGCCTAGGCATTAACTATGCTAAATAAATTGGACTGTTGGCTTGCTAAGCAAATAAATACAACTGTATCGGCACTATCAACGCTGTTAACTGATGTAGATTCTATATACTATGCTACTTTACAAAACAGAACCGCTGTTAGCCTGCAGAGCACATATTTGACGGGCCTTGTTGCATGCGCTGGCCACGCATGCAGCAACGTCTAGTCAGTACTCTTTCACTGAATCTGCTGAGGGTATAAACAGAGGTGGCTCGGAGCGAAGGGGAGAGGACAGACCCAGAGCACACTTTATTTACAACAGGGGACGCCCTGAAGGTGCTGCGCCTGCCTCCCTTCTCTGCTCTGACCCGGCTGATAAACATCCTCTTGCTCAGCGGTGTCTTTGGCATAGTTGGGTTAGTAACAGAATAGATCAGCAATAGATTTTTTTTATTATTAGCACAAAATCATGGTTGTCAGGATTTTGATGGGCTTTGCTGCATGAATCTGTCTGATCATTCGGAATCTATTCACAAAAGTATTCAAAACTTGCAAAAAGGAGTACAAAAACAGCAACAAAGTGATGGTTTTGATATATTCAGACATCTTTTGGTGACTTGATATAAGCTTGTTACTAATAGCTGTAGGATGCTTATTCATTCCTTTTATATATGTATTTTGATCTATAATTCTGTGTCTTAAAATGTGTGCAAACTTTAATAGATAAAGCGTTGAAACAAGCCTCTTCTCCTAAACAAAGAAGGGGGAGATGTGGTATTTCGCTGAGCCAGTATGGTATCAGTGAAAGCACACTGACCTTGGGGGAGGAATGCAATCATGCTCTCAGGAAGAAAGCCATGGAATGAGAAGGGAAGCTTTAAGATACAAAACATTGTTAGCAGAATTTATGGCTTGTTTCAACAGAGGCCTGCAGAAAACTAGTCATTGCTCTTGTAGATAAGAAAGTTACTGGAGTTGTTATATCCATAATAGTAGAAAAATGTTATAGTAGAAAATTACTAGAAGGTACTGAAACTTAGCTTTGCTTTGTAATCATGAATATGCATAAACATGTGATCAGTAATTTTATTAACTAAGCTTGTGTGTGGCATAACTGGGTGGTTGCTGTCCTTGGTTAAAATCGGAATTATGATACTAGGCATCATACTAGGCATAACATACCATGCTTGCAAAAAATGATTAACAACTCAATACAGACAATCTGGCTCATAAAAAAAAAAAAAAAAAAAAAAAAAGAAGAAAAGGGAGATTCAGTAGAGGCCTACATGAACCTAGTTGATATTGTAGTAAAATAAGGTCAGGAGTACCAAAAAGAGCCATAGGAGGACCATGTTATTTTGGAAAATTGATAATGTTTGCTCCACCTATGAGAACATTACGGAATCACACTCGAGCAAGAAGATCGCTAAAAGTATTGACTCCCCATTGTGACGGCAATTTAACCCTGTTGGGTACAGCTGAGCGGATAGCATTATCTTTATTTGTTCCTTGGGCAGCAACTGCAAAAGCTTTAGCTAACTTAAATAAATTAGCTTGTTGGGCACAAAAGCAAATGAATTTAACCTCTAGCATGTTATCAGGATTATTAGAAGACATGGATAGTATGCGTCATGATATTTTTGCAGAATCTAGCAGCCATTGATTTTTTGTTATTAGCGCATAAGTGGGTCTGGATTGTTCAAAACAAAAAGGGGGATTTGTTGGATACCTGGAGTATCAGGGACACTTAGTGAACAATCCAGACCGAATGGAATTGTTATGTTTGTGAGCAGCAGGCCTCAAGGACATCACTGAAGCCGCTTGTGAGAAAGTAATGAAGCCGCCTGTAAGAAAGTACTGAAGCCACCTGTGAGAAAATAATGAGGCCGCCTGTGAGAAAGTAATGAAGCTTCCTGTGAGAAAGTAAACGAAGCAACCTTGAAGAAGATCGTAAACAACTCTGAGAAAGTGAAAACATGAAAAGTACGGGACTTTCAGGTTAACGGGACTTTCCAGATTAGCTAACTGCAAGTAGCAAGGATATGCAAATGTAACTATTAGAGCTTAAGCCAATCACGCAATGACTAGTAGGCATATTTTATCTTAGCAATATAAATATGTGCACCCAGGACTAATAAATCGAACTACGCTTATTACTCATATTGAGTCTTTTGTCGTACGTTCCTCCGTCGCTCGCAGGACTGCACCCCGTGGAAGAGATGACCCACGCCGGAGCAGTTTCACGGAGGACTGTGGACATGGGAGGGACCCCACGCTGGAGCAGAGGAGGAATGCAAGGAGTTCTTCCCCCGACGATGACACAGAGGCATAAAACAACGCGTGATGAACTGACTGCGACCCCCATTCCCCCCCCCCCGCCCCCGACCCCCCCCTCCATGCCGCTCGGGAGGGGAAGGTAGTAGAGATAATGTTAAGCCCGGGAAGAGGGAGGGGTGGGGGGAGGTTATCTTGTTCCCTGTCTCATTCTCCTGCTAGTTTTAGAAATAAATGAGTGTTTTTCCCCAAGTCGAGTCTGTTTTGCCTGTAACGGTAACTTTACAAATTTCTTCCCGTCCTTATCTCAAACCTCGAGCCGTTTTTCTTATATCATCTCCTCCTATTCTCTCGGAGGGTGGGGGGAGCGAGAGAGAGACTGTGTAGTCTGGTCCCGATCGGGGCTGAACTACGACAGTGGCCCAGCTGTCTGAGAGCAGTAGCAGCTGTCATTCTAAACATTCAAGAAGCCTGAAAGTTCACTCTAGGCCAGAAAATGACTGTCCTAGTTTCCCAGACTGTATCTGCGGTCCTTGAAGCAAAAGGAGGGCATTGGCTTTCCCCACAAAGGTTCCTGAAATATCAAGCTATAATGGTTGAACAGGATGATGTTGAAATCGTGACCACAAACATCATCAATCCGGCCTCATTCCTTGATGGGAACATCGGGGAGCCGGTGAGTCATGACTGCTTGGAAACAATTGAAACCATGTATTCTAGTCGAACGGATCTTAAAGATGTCCCTGTCGATGGAGCCGAACATTGGTTCACCGATGGAAGCAGCTATATGTTAAATGGAAGGCGACATTCCGGATATGCTGTTACCACTTTTGAAAAGGTGATAGAGTCCAGGCCACTATCAGCCGACGTCTCAGCCCAAAAGGCCGAGATCATAGCCCTTACCTGAGCCCTGGAGAGAGCCCAGGGAAGGACTGTAAACATTTGGACTGACCCTAAATATGCCTTTGGGGTGGTACATGCCCATGGAGCAATATGGAAGGAAAGAGGACTGTTAAATTCTCATGGAAAAACCATCAAACACGCAGAAGGGATTTTGAAAATCCTGAATGCAGTCCAGCTTCCCAAAAAGGTGGCAATTATGCATATTAAAGCACACCAGAAAGTGAGCACAGAATTGGAAAGAGGAAATGAGCTGGCAGATAGGGAAGCAAAACAAGCAGCTAGAGAAACAATCAAGGTAGAGGGTGCGCTAATACCTGATGGACAGGTATTTCTAGAAGGTAAACCAGAATACACAAAGGAAGTCGGCAAACTTATTAATGATCTAAAGGGGTCATATAATGAGGAAGGGTGGGCCAATTACTACCCCTCACACGGGAGGGTAGTAATTCCCTCCTACATGATATGGTCAGTAGTCCGAGAAGAACATAGAAAAAGACACTGGGGGGAGGGGGGGGCAGAAGCCCTATATAAAGATCTCATCAGGAACATAATAGCGCGAAACTTAGCCACTACCGTTAGACAAGTAACTCAACAATGTGATCTTTGTCTCCAGACTAATCCTAAAGTTGTAAAAGAGCCGAAACTTGAAAAAATCGGAAAGGGGAATGGTCCGGGACAACGTTGGCAGATTGATTTCTCAGAACTCCCTAGAAAAGGGGGGTATCGATACTTATTAGTACTTACGGATACCTTTTCAGGCTGGCCAGAAGCTTTCCCGTGCGGAACTGCTAAAGCCTGGGAAGTAACCAAAATACTGCTCCAGGAAATAGTACCTAGGTTTGGAGTCGCAGCAGTAATGTCATCGGATAGAGGACCACATTTTGTGTCCAGAATAGTACAAGCAATTAGCCACCATCTAGGGATAGAGTGGCAATTACATACCTCTTACCGACCACAATCAAGTGGCCAGGTGGAGAAAATGAATCACCCAATCAAACAACAGATTGTCAAGTTGGGTCAGGAAACTAATCTAACTTTACCATTAGCTCTTATACGAATACGAACCAGACCAAGAGCAAGAGAAGGGCTTAGTCCATTCGAAATTCTATATGGACGACCCTATGGGGTACAAAAGGGAACGTCTTCACAAATTGGTGAAGAAATAATGACCTCCTATATGGTGGCACTAAACAAACAATTAAAAAGAATTGAAAAACATGCAATGGGAACACGTCGTAGGGGTCTGGATGGGCCTGTTCACGATATACAACCAGGGGACTATGTATATGTTAAATCTCTTACAGAAAAAACTCTGGAACCACAGTGGGCCGGACCTTTTCAAGTCCTCCTCACCACCTACACGGCAATTAAGGTAAAGGGACAGAACTCCTGGATACACCATACTCGGATCAAGAGAGCCTCTGCAACCTTGTGGAAAGTAACTCTAGACAACAACGAAGACTTGAGACTTAAACTCGTTCGAACGGATAAGGGCGGGAACAATGTGGGTAACAAGTAAGTGAGCCAAAAGCAGTAGTGAACCGGAGGGACACCACAGCAAACGATACCGGACAAAGAAACCGGGACCGGCCAGTAACTAATCTCGCCCAAATCTGTCATCGGTGCAGTTTATATCTTATTTGTCATTTTATTATAGGAAATATAAAACCCATTTTAGCAGGTCACCAAAGGCAGTACATTATCTACAGAAGTAGCTGTACTAATCCACTAGACCAACTAAATCCTAAAATGACCAATTGTTTAATTGGAATTGTGATTGGGCTTACAATATTTTCCTGCATCTTACCACTAACTTGTAATCAAAAGGACACCAAATGGCCGTGGTCTCACGCCTCCCTTGGGTTTACAGGAAGCATGGGACCACCTTTTAAACGGTCGGGCTTAAACTTGGCCACTGTGGTTATGCACAAAATGGAAATGTACTCAGGGCATGAGTGGGGCTGGGACAGAGGCAACAGGGATCCTTAATACTATGGTGCACCCCGTTGTGATCTTATTGATTAGCTTAGGAGTTTTATTAATATTAACTATTGTGCTGTACCTATGGGTTTGGAGACTGTTTAGGAAAGTAACACTGTCGTAGTTCAGCCCCGATCAGGACCAGACTACGCAGTCTCTCTCTCACTCCTCCCACCCTCCGAGAGAACAGGGGGAGATAATGTAAGGAAAAACGGCTCGAGGTTTGAGATAAGGACAGGGAGAAATCCTTAAATTTACCATCACGGGCAAAACAGACTCCTCTTGGGGAAAACTATTCATTTATTACTACAAACAGCAAGATAATGAGACAGAGAACAAGATAACCTCCCTCCACCCCTCCCTCTTCCCAAGCTTAACATTATCTCTACTACCTTCCCCCCCCCGAGTGGCACAGGAGGGGGAAGAGGGAATGGGGATTGCGGTCAGTTCATCACGCGTTGTTTTACGCTGCTGCTTCATGGTTGGGGGAAGAACTCCTCACATTCCTCCCCTGCTCTGTTGTGGGGTCCCACCCGTACGCCACAGTCCTTCCTGAAACTGCTCCGGCATGGGTCATCTCTTCCACGGGGTGCAGTCTCTCCAGAACAGCTGTCCCAGCGGGCCCTCCATGGGCCACAGCTGCCTTCAGGCATCCACCTCCCCCAGTACGGGATCCTTCACGGGCTCCAAGTGGATCTCTGCCCCTCCGTGGACCTCCATGGGCTGCAGGGGGACAACCTGCTCCACCATGGTCGTCACCACAGGCTGCAGGGGAATCTTGGCCAGGAGCCACATTACTCCTCCCACTCCTTCTGAACTGACCTGGGCATCTGCAGCCGTTCCTCACAACAGGCTGGTAGATGTCTCTCAGGATCCTTTTTACATCTTATTCACTTCTCCTCTCCTCTCCACTTCCTGCAGCCGGGCCGGACCAATTCGGGCCCAGTCAGCGGCTTGGCGAGAGGCCAGAGGGTGAGGCCTGCAAGGCCCATAAGGCCTGCGCCTCCCTCTCTGTGCCTCTGCCCCCCGCTCAGCTGCTTCACATCTCTCCCTTTTTTTTTTTTTTCTGTTTTCCCCTATTTAAATACGTTATCGCAGAGGCGTTATCAGGGGACATTCTGCTACCAATTGGCTTGGCCTTGGCCAGCAGCGGGTCCGCTCTAGGCCCGGCCAAGTCCACTGAACAAAGGGGAGCGACTTCTAGCAGTTTCCTACAGAAGCTACCACCTTAGGCCCCCCCGTCACTAAACAAAACCATGTATGATGCTTCATATCATTCAGGGAAACTGTTTAAGTAAAAGAATTTACTTAGTGTGATTAAAAGGGGGGATTGATATAGGGGACAATAAGTTAATCACAACTATATATGTATGCTCTTAAAGAATTGTTGTAGTTCAGCCCCGATCGGGACCAGACTACGCAGTCTCTCTCTCACTCCCCCCCCACCCTCCAAGAGAACAGGGGGAGATTTGGTAAACAAAAGAAAACCAGGAAAAAACCAAACCCGTGGGTTGAGATTGAACAAAAAGTAAATTTAACAGTAATGACAGAAGAAAACAAAACAGTGATGCAATACAAATATAGTATAATGGCTTACAACAAATCTCCACACCTAGTTTCTTCCACGTAGCAGGAGGCTCCTTTCACCACCCTCCTCACTTACATACTGAGCCCCAGCAGTTAGCTAATTAGTTAACTATCCCAGCCATAGGGGCTACCAGCTTCAGTACTCCGCCCAGCTCAGGTAAATATTAACTCTATCCTAGCCAGAACCAGACAAGAATACAGTTACAAAACATAGTCACGTACCCATATAGCTTAGAGAAACAATTAATGGAAGAGGAAGTCTGTTTTTTTTTTCTTTTCCTGACGAAGGACTCATTTGTAAGGAGTGAGAAACAGTCCCTACTGCTCAGTGGGAAAAAATCTTAAAAATCCTGAACCTTTTGTTACATGGTGACCAGCTCTGAATACCCTTGCTGCTCCTCACCGGCTCTTGCTACCACACATACAGGCTCCAAACTCTGGGGCTCCGGACTTTCCTAGACCACCAGGACAGGGTGGTAAAGATCTACAGGCGTAAAAAAAATCTACAGGCCAGGAAACATTGGGGCTCCGGGATTTCCTAGACCACCAGGACTCCGACGTTTAACACCAGCTCGAGCTGTCCGCCTAGTGTTAAACCACAGCTTAAAAATGGTGAATGTCAGACAGCTGCTCCCACACCAGAAGTGTCAGCTCTGGAATGTCTTGCTGCTTCTCACCAGCTCTAGGCACCACATCTACAGGCTCACAAACATTGGGGATCCGGCATTTCCTGGGACACCAGGACTCCGACGTCTACCATCGCCTCAACTCAGCAGTCCCTTTTGAAAAAAATCTTAAAAATCACAAACGTCAGAAGACTGCTCCCACACCAGAAGTGACATTTCTGAAAGCTCTTGCTTCTCCCGCCCGGCTCTTGCCACCGCATCTACAGGCTCACAAATATTGGGACTGCGAGATTTCCTAGAACACCAGCACTCCAACGTTTACCACGGTGTACTTATGGCCGCCCAGTGAAAACACTCTTATATATCATGAACGTTGGATGATAGATCCCACACCAGAAGTGCCAGCTCTGAAAACCCCTCAGTGGCTCTTGCCACCGCATCTACAAGCCCAGCAACACTGGGGCTCCGTTCTTTCCTAGACAATCAGGACTCTGACTTTTGCCACCATGTACACCAGGAAACTTTCAGAGGTGGCACCTTTGGTGTTAAAGCAATCGTCTGAGTTCGTGATTTTTAAGATTTATTTCTCACTGTGCAGCAGCTCTAGGTGATGGTAAGTGTCAGAGTCCTGCTGGTGGAGGAAAGCCCAGAGACTCAATGTTTCTGAGCCTGTAGATGTGGTGGGAAGAGTCGGTGAGAAGCAGCAAGAACTTTTAGAGCAGGCACTTCAGGTGTTGGAGTAATTGTCTGACTTCCTTCTGCGCGGCTGCTTCCAAGTTGACGGTAACTGCCAGCGTGCTAGCTGTGTAGGACAGTGAAGAGGCTGACACGTGTGTGTCCGTAGAGCTGCTAGAAAGCGTACGTGACGAGCAGGAAGGGCTTTCAGAGCAGCCGGTTCTCGTCTTGGACAGTCGCCACACATCCGCACTTTTAGTGCCTCAGAACCCCGGACAGCTTGCAAAACACGGCTGTAACTGTCCCAGCGCAAGCTGTTCAGGAAAGCACAGAAACGCGATGTTCGCGTGCTTTTAGCGCTGCTCGCAAGAAGCCTCCGGAGCAGGCACTTCTCGTGCAGCAACAACCGTGCCTGCTACGATCTTTCCTAGCCTCTTTTCCTCCGGGCAGCCGGCTTGAGCTGATGTGAAGTGTTGGTGGGCAAATCATCCAGAGAAGCGTCGCAATGCTTCTGGGCTGTTAGCAAGAGCTTTCCTTGCTGACCCTTTTCACGTTGGAGATTAGCTGGACATTTGCCGGTTTAGTGCCTTGTTTCTTCTGCGCAGCTTGCACAAAGCTCATTGCGGCTTTCGCGGTTCGAGTTGTGCATCGCCGGAGCTCTGCGGGAAAGAGCGAGAGAAGAGCCGCGAAAGCTCCGAGTGCGGCCAGCTCGCGTGTAGCCGCGAATGTGCGCTGTTCGCCGGTTGCAGGGCGACTGCCTTCTGCGCGGCTGCTTCCAAGTTGACGGTAACTGCCAGCGTGCTAGCTGTGTAGGACAGTGAAGAGGCTGACGCGTGTGTGTCCGTAGAGCTGCTAGAAAGCGTACGTGACGAGCAGGAAGGGCTTTCAGAGCAGCCGGTTCTCGTCTTGCACAGTCGCCACACATCCGCACTTTTAGTGCCTCAGAACCCCGGACAGCTTGCAAAACACGGCTGTAACTGTCCCAGCGCAAGCTGTTCAGGAAAGCACAGAAACGCGATGTTCGCGTGCTTTTAGCGCTGCTCGCAAGAAGCCTCCGGAGCAGGCACTTCTCGTGCAGCAACAACCGTGCCTGCTACGATCTTTCCTAGCCTCTTTTCCTCCGGGCAGCCGGCTTGAGCTGATGTGAAGTGTTGGTGGGCAAATCATCCAGAGAAGAGTCGCAATGCTTCTGGGCTGTTAGCAAGAGCTTTCCTTGCTGACCCTTTTCACGTTGGAGATTAGCTGGACATTTGCCGGTTTAGTGCCTTGTTTCTTCTGCGCAGCTTGCACAAAGCTCATTGCGGCTTTCGCGGTTCGAGTTGTGCATCGCCGGAGCTCTGCGTGAAAGAGCGAGAGAAGAGACGCGAAAGCTCCGAGTGCGGCCAGCTCGCGTGTAGCCGCGAATGTGCGCTGTTCGCCGGTTGCAGGGCGACTGCCTTCTGCGCGGCTGCTTCCAAGTTGACGGTAACTGCCAGCGTGCTAGCTGTGTAGGACAGTGAAGAGGCTGACGCGTGTGTGTCCGTAGAGCTGCTAGAAAGCGTACGTGACGAGCAGGAAGGGCTTTCAGAGCAGCCGGTTCTCGTCTTGCACAGTCGCCACACATCCGCACTTTTAGTGCCTCAGAACCCCGGACAGCTTGCAAAACACGGCTGTAACTGTCCCAGCGCAAGCTGTTCAGGAAAGCACAGAAACGCGATGTTCGCGTGCTTTTAGCGCTGCTCGCAAGAAGCCTCCGGAGCAGGCACTTCTCGTGCAGCAACAACCGTGCCTGCTACGATCTTTCCTAGCCTCTTTTCCTCCGGGCAGCCGGCTTGAGCTGATGTGAAGTGTTGGTGGGCAAATCATCCAGAGAAGCGTCGCAATGCTTCTGGGCTGTTAGCAAGAGCTTTCCTTGCTGACCCTTTTCACGTTGGAGATTAGCTGGACATTTGCCGGTTTAGTGCCTTGTTTCTTCTGCGCAGCTTGCACAAAGCTCATTGCGGCTTTCGCGGTTCGAGTTGTGCATCGCCGGAGCTCTGCGGGAAAGAGCGAGAGAAGAGCCGCGAAAGCTCCGAGTGCGGCCAGCTCGCGTGTAGCCGCGAATGTGCGCTGTTCGCCGGTTGCAGGGCGACTGCCTTCTGCGCGGCTGCTTCCAAGTTGACGGTAACTGCCAGCGTGCTAGCTGTGTAGGACAGTGAAGAGGCTGACGCGTGTGTGTCCGTAGAGCTGCTAGAAAGCGTACGTGACGAGCAGGAAGGGCTTTCAGAGCAGCCGGTTCTCGTCTTGGACAGTCGCCACACATCCGCACTTTTAGTGCCTCAGAACCCCGGACAGCTTGCAAAACACGGCTGTAACTGTCCCAGCGCAAGCTGTTCAGGAAAGCACAGAAACGCGATGTTCGCGTGCTTTTAGCGCTGCTCGCAAGAAGCCTCCGGAGCAGGCACTTCTCGTGCAGCAACAACCGTGCCTGCTACGATCTTTCCTAGCCTCTTTTCCTCCGGGCAGCCGGCTTGAGCTGATGTGAAGTGTTGGTGGGCAAATCATCCAGAGAAGAGTCGCAATGCTTCTGGGCTGTTAGCAAGAGCTTTCCTTGCTGACCCTTTTCACGTTGGAGATTAGCTGGACATTTGCCGGTTTAGTGCCTTGTTTCTTCTGCGCAGCTTGCACAAAGCTCATTGCGGCTTTCGCGGTTCGAGTTGTGCATCGCCGGAGCTCTGCGGGAAAGAGCGAGAGAAGAGCCGCGAAAGCTCCGAGTGCGGCCAGCTCGCGTGTAGCCGCGAATGTGCGCTGTTCGCCGGTTGCAGGGCGACTGCCTTCTGCGCGGCTGCTTCCAAGTTGACGGTAACTGCCAGCGTGCTAGCTGTGTAGGACAGTGAAGAGGCTGACGCGTGTGTGTCCGTAGAGCTGCTAGAAAGCGTACGTGAAGAGCAGGAAGGGCTTTCAGAGCAGCCGGTTCTCGTCTTGGACAGTCGCCACACATCCGCACTTTTAGTGCCTCAGAACCCCGGACAGCTTGCAAAACACGGCTGTAACTGTCCCAGCGCAAGCTGTTCAGGAAAGCACAGAAACGCGATGTTCGCGTGCTTTTAGCGCTGCTCGCAAGAAGCCTCCGGAGCAGGCACTTCTCGTGCAGCAACAACCGTGCCTGCTACGATCTTTCCTAGCCTCTTTTCCTCCGGGCAGCCGGCTTGAGCTGATGTGAAGTGTTGGTGGGCAAATCATCCAGAGAAGCGTCGCAATGCTTCTGGGCTGTTAGCAAGAGCTTTCCTTGCTGACCCTTTTCACGTTGGAGATTAGCTGGACATTTGCCGGTTTAGTGCCTTGTTTCTTCTGCGCAGCTTGCACAAAGCTCATTGCGGCTTTCGCGGTTCGAGTTGTGCATCGCCGGAGCTCTGCGGGAAAGAGCGAGAGAAGAGCCGCGAAAGCTCCGAGTGCGGCCAGCTCGCGTGTAGCCGCGAATGTGCGCTGTTCGCCGGTTGCAGGGCGACTGCCTTCTGCGCGGCTGCTTCCAAGTTGACGGTAACTGCCAGCGTGCTAGCTGTGTAGGACAGTGAAGAGGCTGACACGTGTGTGTCCGTAGAGCTGCTAGAAAGCGTACGTGACGAGCAGGAAGGGCTTTCAGAGCAGCCGGTTCTCGTCTTGGACAGTCGCCACACATCCGCACTTTTAGTGCCTCAGAACCCCGGACAGCTTGCAAAACACGGCTGTAACTGTCCCAGCGCAAGCTGTTCAGGAAAGCACAGAAACGCGATGTTCGCGTGCTTTTAGCGCTGCTCGCAAGAAGCCTCCGGAGCAGGCACTTCTCGTGCAGCAACAACCGTGCCTGCTACGATCTTTCCTAGCCTCTTTTCCTCCGGGCAGCCGGCTTGAGCTGATGTGAAGTGTTGGTGGGCAAATCATCCAGAGAAGCGTCGCAATGCTTCTGGGCTGTTAGCAAGAGCTTTCCTTGCTGACCCTTTTCACGTTGGAGATTAGCTGGACATTTGCCGGTTTAGTGCCTTGTTTCTTCTGCGCAGCTTGCACAAAGCTCATTGCGGCTTTCGCGGTTCGAGTTGTGCATCGCCGGAGCTCTGCGGGAAAGAGCGAGAGAAGAGCCGCGAAAGCTCCGAGTGCGGCCAGCTCGCGTGTAGCCGCGAATGTGCGCTGTTCGCCGGTTGCAGGGCGACTGCCTTCTGCGCGGCTGCTTCCAAGTTGACGGTAACTGCCAGCGTGCTAGCTGTGTAGGACAGTGAAGAGGCTGACACGTGTGTGTCCGTAGAGCTGCTAGAAAGCGTACGTGACGAGCAGGAAGGGCTTTCAGAGCAGCCGGTTCTCGTCTTGGACAGTCGCCACACATCCGCACTTTTAGTGCCTCAGAACCCCGGACAGCTTGCAAAACACGGCTGTAACTGTCCCAGCGCAAGCTGTTCAGGAAAGCACAGAAACGCGATGTTCGCGTGCTTTTAGCGCTGCTCGCAAGAAGCCTCCGGAGCAGGCACTTCTCGTGCAGCAACAACCGTGCCTGCTACGATCTTTCCTAGCCTCTTTTCCTCCGGGCAGCCGGCTTGAGCTGATGTGAAGTGTTGGTGGGCAAATCATCCAGAGAAGCGTCGCAATGCTTCTGGGCTGTTAGCAAGAGCTTTCCTTGCTGACCCTTTTCACGTTGGAGATTAGCTGGACATTTGCCGGTTTAGTGCCTTGTTTCTTCTGCGCAGCTTGCACAAAGCTCATTGCGGCTTTCGCGGTTCGAGTTGTGCATCGCCGGAGCTCTGCGGGAAAGAGCGAGAGAAGAGCCGCGAAAGCTCCGAGTGCGGCCAGCTCGCGTGTAGCCGCGAATGTGCGCTGTTCGCCGGTTGCAGGGCGACTGCCTTCTGCGCGGCTGCTTCCAAGTTGACGGTAACTGCCAGCGTGCTAGCTGTGTAGGACAGTGAAGAGGCTGACGCGTGTGTGTCCGTAGAGCTGCTAGAAAGCGTACGTGACGAGCAGGAAGGGCTTTCAGAGCAGCCGGTTCTCGTCTTGGACAGTCGCCACACATCCGCACTTTTAGTGCCTCAGAACCCCGGACAGCTTGCAAAACACGGCTGTAACTGTCCCAGCGCAAGCTGTTCAGGAAAGCACAGAAACGCGATGTTCGCGTGCTTTTAGCGCTGCTCGCAAGAAGCCTCCGGAGCAGGCACTTCTCGTGCAGCAACAACCGTGCCTGCTACGATCTTTCCTAGCCTCTTTTCCTCCGGGCAGCCGGCTTGAGCTGATGTGAAGTGTTGGTGGGCAAATCATCCAGAGAAGAGTCGCAATGCTTCTGGGCTGTTAGCAAGAGCTTTCCTTGCTGACCCTTTTCACGTTGGAGATTAGCTGGACATTTGCCGGTTTAGTGCCTTGTTTCTTCTGCGCAGCTTGCACAAAGCTCATTGCGGCTTTCGCGGTTCGAGTTGTGCATCGCCGGAGCTCTGCGGGAAAGAGCGAGAGAAGAGCCGCGAAAGCTCCGAGTGCGGCCAGCTCGCGTGTAGCCGCGAATGTGCGCTGTTCGCCGGTTGCAGGGCGACTGCCTTCTGCGCGGCTGCTTCCAAGTTGACGGTAACTGCCAGCGTGCTAGCTGTGTAGGACAGTGAAGAGGCTGACGCGTGTGTGTCCGTAGAGCTGCTAGAAAGCGTACGTGAAGAGCAGGAAGGGCTTTCAGAGCAGCCGGTTCTCGTCTTGGACAGTCGCCACACATCCGCACTTTTAGTGCCTCAGAACCCCGGACAGCTTGCAAAACACGGCTGTAACTGTCCCAGCGCAAGCTGTTCAGGAAAGCACAGAAACGCGATGTTCGCGTGCTTTTAGCGCTGCTCGCAAGAAGCCTCCGGAGCAGGCACTTCTCGTGCAGCAACAACCGTGCCTGCTACGATCTTTCCTAGCCTCTTTTCCTCCGGGCAGCCGGCTTGAGCTGATGTGAAGTGTTGGTGGGCAAATCATCCAGAGAAGAGTCGCAATGCTTCTGGGCTGTTAGCAAGAGCTTTCCTTGCTGACCCTTTTCACGTTGGAGATTAGCTGGACATTTGCCGGTTTAGTGCCTTGTTTCTTCTGCGCAGCTTGCACAAAGCTCATTGCGGCTTTCGCGGTTCGAGTTGTGCATCGCCGGAGCTCTGCGGGAAAGAGCGAGAGAAGAGACGCGAAAGCTCCGAGTGCGGCCAGCTCGCGTGTAGCCGCGAATGTGCGCTGTTCGCCGGTTGCAGGGCGACTGCCTTCTGCGCGGCTGCTTCCAAGTTGACGGTAACTGCCAGCGTGCTAGCTGTGTAGGACAGTGAAGAGGCTGACGCGTGTGTGTCCGTAGAGCTGCTAGAAAGCGTACGTGACGAGCAGGAAGGGCTTTCAGAGCAGCCGGTTCTCGTCTTGCACAGTCGCCACACATCCGCACTTTTAGTGCCTCAGAACCCCGGACAGCTTGCAAAACACGGCTGTAACTGTCCCAGCGCAAGCTGTTCAGGAAAGCACAGAAACGCGATGTTCGCGTGCTTTTAGCGCTGCTCGCAAGAAGCCTCCGGAGCAGGCACTTCTCGTGCAGCAACAACCGTGCCTGCTACGATCTTTCCTAGCCTCTTTTCCTCCGGGCAGCCGGCTTGAGCTGATGTGAAGTGTTGGTGGGCAAATCATCCAGAGAAGCGTCGCAATGCTTCTGGGCTGTTAGCAAGAGCTTTCCTTGCTGACCCTTTTCACGTTGGAGATTAGCTGGACATTTGCCGGTTTAGTGCCTTGTTTCTTCTGCGCAGCTTGCACAAAGCTCATTGCGGCTTTCGCGGTTCGAGTTGTGCATCGCCGGAGCTCTGCGGGAAAGAGCGAGAGAAGAGCCGCGAAAGCTCCGAGTGCGGCCAGCTCGCGTGTAGCCGCGAATGTGCGCTGTTCGCCGGTTGCAGGGCGACTGCCTTCTGCGCGGCTGCTTCCAAGTTGACGGTAACTGCCAGCGTGCTAGCTGTGTAGGACAGTGAAGAGGCTGACGCGTGTGTGTCCGTAGAGCTGCTAGAAAGCGTACGTGACGAGCAGGAAGGGCTTTCAGAGCAGCCGGTTCTCGTCTTGCACAGTCGCCACACATCCGCACTTTTAGTGCCTCAGAACCCCGGACAGCTTGCAAAACACGGCTGTAACTGTCCCAGCGCAAGCTGTTCAGGAAAGCACAGAAACGCGATGTTCGCGTGCTTTTAGCGCTGCTCGCAAGAAGCCTCCGGAGCAGGCACTTCTCGTGCAGCAACAACCGTGCCTGCTACGATCTTTCCTAGCCTCTTTTCCTCCGGGCAGCCGGCTTGAGCTGATGTGAAGTGTTGGTGGGCAAATCATCCAGAGAAGAGTCGCAATGCTTCTGGGCTGTTAGCAAGAGCTTTCCTTGCTGACCCTTTTCACGTTGGAGATTAGCTGGACATTTGCCGGTTTAGTGCCTTGTTTCTTCTGCGCAGCTTGCACAAAGCTCATTGCGGCTTTCGCGGTTCGAGTTGTGCATCGCCGGAGCTCTGCGGGAAAGAGCGAGAGAAGAGCCGCGAAAGCTCCGAGTGCGGCCAGCTCGCGTGTAGCCGCGAATGTGCGCTGTTCGCCGGTTGCAGGGCGAGTGCCTTCTGCGCGGCTGCTTCCAAGTTGACGGTAACTGCCAGCGTGCTAGCTGTGTAGGACAGTGAAGAGGCTGACGCGTGTGTGTCCGTAGAGCTGCTAGAAAGCGTACGTGAAGAGCAGGAAGGGCTTTCAGAGCAGCCGGTTCTCGTCTTGGACAGTCGCCACACATCCGCACTTTTAGTGCCTCAGAACCCCGGACAGCTTGCAAAACACGGCTGTAACTGTCCCAGCGCAAGCTGTTCAGGAAAGCACAGAAACGCGATGTTCGCGTGCTTTTAGCGCTGCTCGCAAGAAGCCTCCGGAGCAGGCACTTCTCGTGCAGCAACAACCGTGCCTGCTACGATCTTTCCTAGCCTCTTTTCCTCCGGGCAGCCGGCTTGAGCTGATGTGAAGTGTTGGTGGGCAAATCATCCAGAGAAGCGTCGCAATGCTTCTGGGCTGTTAGCAAGAGCTTTCCTTGCTGACCCTTTTCACGTTGGAGATTAGCTGGACATTTGCCGGTTTAGTGCCTTGTTTCTTCTGCGCAGCTTGCACAAAGCTCATTGCGGCTTTCGCGGTTCGAGTTGTGCATCGCCGGAGCTCTGCGTGAAAGAGCGAGAGAAGAGCCGCGAAAGCTCCGAGTGCGGCCAGCTCGCGTGTAGCCGCGATGATGCGCTGTTCGCCGGTTGCAGGGCGACTGCCTTCTGCGCGGCTGCTTCCAAGTTGACGGTAACTGCCAGCGTGCTAGCTGTGTAGGACAGTGAAGAGGCTGACGCGTGTGTGTCCGTAGAGCTGCTAGAAAGCGTACGTGAAGAGCAGGAAGGGCTTTCAGAGCAGCCGGTTCTCGTCTTGGACAGTCGCCACACATCCGCACTTTTAGTGCCTCAGAACCCCGGACAGCTTGCAAAACACGGCTGTAACTGTCCCAGCGCAAGCTGTTCAGGAAAGCACAGAAACGCGATGTTCGCGTGCTTTTAGCGCTGCTCGCAAGAAGCCTCCGGAGCAGGCACTTCTCGTGCAGCAACAACCGTGCCTGCTACGATCTTTCCTAGCCTCTTTTCCTCCGGGCAGCCGGCTTGAGCTGATGTGAAGTGTTGGTGGGCAAATCATCCAGAGAAGAGTCGCAATGCTTCTGGGCTGTTAGCAAGAGCTTTCCTTGCTGACCCTTTTCACGTTGGAGATTAGCTGGACATTTGCCGGTTTAGTGCCTTGTTTCTTCTGCGCAGCTTGCACAAAGCTCATTGCGGCTTTCGCGGTTCGAGTTGTGCATCGCCGGAGCTCTGCGTGAAAGAGCGAGAGAAGAGCCGCGAAAGCTCCGAGTGCGGCCAGCTCGCGTGTAGCCGCGAATGTGCGCTGTTCGCCGGTTGCAGGGCGACTGCCTTCTGCGCGGCTGCTTCCAAGTTGACGGTAACTGCCAGCGTGCTAGCTGTGTAGGACAGTGAAGAGGCTGACGCGTGTGTGTCCGTAGAGCTGCTAGAAAGCGTACGTGAAGAGCAGGAAGGGCTTTCAGAGCAGCCGGTTCTCGTCTTGGACAGTCGCCACACATCCGCACTTTTAGTGCCTCAGAACCCCGGACAGCTTGCAAAACACGGCTGTAACTGTCCCAGCGCAAGCTGTTCAGGAAAGCACAGAAACGCGATGTTCGCGTGCTTTTAGCGCTGCTCGCAAGAAGCCTCCGGAGCAGGCACTTCTCGTGCAGCAACAACCGTGCCTGCTACGATCTTTCCTAGCCTCTTTTCCTCCGGGCAGCCGGCTTGAGCTGATGTGAAGTGTTGGTGGGCAAATCATCCAGAGAAGCGTCGCAATGCTTCTGGGCTGTTAGCAAGAGCTTTCCTTGCTGACCCTTTTCACGTTGGAGATTAGCTGGACATTTGCCGGTTTAGTGCCTTGTTTCTTCTGCGCAGCTTGCACAAAGCTCATTGCGGCTTTCGCGGTTCGAGTTGTGCATCGCCGGAGCTCTGCGGGAAAGAGCGAGAGAAGAGCCGCGAAAGCTCCGAGTGCGGCCAGCTCGCGTGTAGCCGCGAATGTGCGCTGTTCGCCGGTTGCAGGGCGACTGCCTTCTGCGCGGCTGCTTCCAAGTTGACGGTAACTGCCAGCGTGCTAGCTGTGTAGGACAGTGAAGAGGCTGACGCGTGTGTGTCCGTAGAGCTGCTAGAAAGCGTACGTGAAGAGCAGGAAGGGCTTTCAGAGCAGCCGGTTCTCGTCTTGGACAGTCGCCACACATCCGCACTTTTAGTGCCTCAGAACCCCGGACAGCTTGCAAAACACGGCTGTAACTGTCCCAGCGCAAGCTGTTCAGGAAAGCACAGAAACGCGATGTTCGCGTGCTTTTAGCGCTGCTCGCAAGAAGCCTCCGGAGCAGGCACTTCTCGTGCAGCAACAACCGTGCCTGCTACGATCTTTCCTAGCCTCTTTTCCTCCGGGCAGCCGGCTTGAGCTGATGTGAAGTGTTGGTGGGCAAATCATCCAGAGAAGAGTCGCAATGCTTCTGGGCTGTTAGCAAGAGCTTTCCTTGCTGACCCTTTTCACGTTGGAGATTAGCTGGACATTTGCCGGTTTAGTGCCTTGTTTCTTCTGCGCAGCTTGCACAAAGCTCATTGCGGCTTTCGCGGTTCGAGTTGTGCATCGCCGGAGCTCTGCGGGAAAGAGCGAGAGAAGAGCCGCGAAAGCTCCGAGTGCGGCCAGCTCGCGTGTAGCCGCGAATGTGCGCTGTTCGCCGTTTGCAGGGCGACTGCCTTCTGCGCGGCTGCTTCCAAGTTGACGGTAACTGCCAGCGTGCTAGCTGTGTAGGACAGTGAAGAGGCTGACGCGTGTGTGTCCGTAGAGCTGCTAGAAAGCGTACGTGAAGAGCAGGAAGGGCTTTCAGAGCAGCCGGTTCTCGTCTTGGACAGTCGCCACACATCCGCACTTTTAGTGCCTCAGAACCCCGGACAGCTTGCAAAACACGGCTGTAACTGTCCCAGCGCAAGCTGTTCAGGAAAGCACAGAAACGCGATGTTCGCGTGCTTTTAGCGCTGCTCGCAAGAAGCCTCCGGAGCAGGCACTTCTCGTGCAGCAACAACCGTGCCTGCTACGATCTTTCCTAGCCTCTTTTCCTCCGGGCAGCCGGCTTGAGCTGATGTGAAGTGTTGGTGGGCAAATCATCCAGAGAAGCGTCGCAATGCTTCTGGGCTGTTAGCAAGAGCTTTCCTTGCTGACCCTTTTCACGTTGGAGATTAGCTGGACATTTGCCGGTTTAGTGCCTTGTTTCTTCTGCGCAGCTTGCACAAAGCTCATTGCGGCTTTCGCGGTTCGAGTTGTGCATCGCCGGAGCTCTGCGGGAAAGAGCGAGAGAAGAGCCGCGAAAGCTCCGAGTGCGGCCAGCTCGCGTGTAGCCGCGAATGTGCGCTGTTCGCCGGTTGCAGGGCGACTGCCTTCTGCGCGGCTGCTTCCAAGTTGACGGTAACTGCCAGCGTGCTAGCTGTGTAGGACAGTGAAGAGGCTGACGCGTGTGTGTCCGTAGAGCTGCTAGAAAGCGTACGTGACGAGCAGGAAGGGCTTTCAGAGCAGCCGGTTCTCGTCTTGGACAGTCGCCACACATCCGCACTTTTAGTGCCTCAGAACCCCGGACAGCTTGCAAAACACGGCTGTAACTGTCCCAGCGCAAGCTGTTCAGGAAAGCACAGAAACGCGATGTTCGCGTGCTTTTAGCGCTGCTCGCAAGAAGCCTCCGGAGCAGGCACTTCTCGTGCAGCAACAACCGTGCCTGCTACGATCTTTCCTAGCCTCTTTTCCTCCGGGCAGCCGGCTTGAGCTGATGTGAAGTGTTGGTGGGCAAATCATCCAGAGAAGAGTCGCAATGCTTCTGGGCTGTTAGCAAGAGCTTTCCTTGCTGACCCTTTTCACGTTGGAGATTAGCTGGACATTAGCCGGTTTAGTGCCTTGTTTCTTCTGCGCAGCTTGCACAAAGCTCATTGCGGCTTTCGCGGTTCGAGTTGTGCATCGCCGGAGCTCTGCGGGAAAGAGCGAGAGAAGAGCCGCGAAAGCTCCGAGTGCGGCCAGCTCGCGTGTAGCCGCGAATGTGCGCTGTTCGCCGGTTGCAGGGCGACTGCCTTCTGCGCGGCTGCTTCCAAGTTGACGGTAACTGCCAGCGTGCTAGCTGTGTAGGACAGTGAAGAGGCTGACGCGTGTGTGTCCGTAGAGCTGCTAGAAAGCGTACGTGACGAGCAGGAAGGGCTTTCAGAGCAGCCGGTTCTCGTCTTGCACAGTCGCCACACATCCGCACTTTTAGTGCCTCAGAACCCCGGACAGCTTGCAAAACACGGCTGTAACTGTCCCAGCGCAAGCTGTTCAGGAAAGCACAGAAACGCGATGTTCGCGTGCTTTTAGCGCTGCTCGCAAGAAGCCTCCGGAGCAGGCACTTCTCGTGCAGCAACAACCGTGCCTGCTACGATCTTTCCTAGCCTCTTTTCCTCCGGGCAGCCGGCTTGAGCTGATGTGAAGTGTTGGTGGGCAAATCATCCAGAGAAGCGTCGCAATGCTTCTGGGCTGTTAGCAAGAGCTTTCCTTGCTGACCCTTTTCACGTTGGAGATTAGCTGGACATTTGCCGGTTTAGTGCCTTGTTTCTTCTGCGCAGCTTGCACAAAGCTCATTGCGGCTTTCGCGGTTCGAGTTGTGCATCGCCGGAGCTCTGCGGGAAAGAGCGAGAGAAGAGCCGCGAAAGCTCCGAGTGCGGCCAGCTCGCGTGTAGCCGCGAATGTGCGCTGTTCGCCGGTTGCAGGGCGACTGCCTTCTGCGCGGCTGCTTCCAAGTTGACGGTAACTGCCAGCGTGCTAGCTGTGTAGGACAGTGAAGAGGCTGACGCGTGTGTGTCCGTAGAGCTGCTAGAAAGCGTACGTGACGAGCAGGAAGGGCTTTCAGAGCAGCCGGTTCTCGTCTTGGACAGTCGCCACACATCCGCACTTTTAGTGCCTCAGAACCCCGGACAGCTTGCAAAACACGGCTGTAACTGTCCCAGCGCAAGCTGTTCAGGAAAGCACAGAAACGCGATGTTCGCGTGCTTTTAGCGCTGCTCGCAAGAAGCCTCCGGAGCAGGCACTTCTCGTGCAGCAACAACCGTGCCTGCTACGATCTTTCCTAGCCTCTTTTCCTCCGGGCAGCCGGCTTGAGCTGATGTGAAGTGTTGGTGGGCAAATCATCCAGAGAAGAGTCGCAATGCTTCTGGGCTGTTAGCAAGAGCTTTCCTTGCTGACCCTTTTCACGTTGGAGATTAGCTGGACATTTGCCGGTTTAGTGCCTTGTTTCTTCTGCGCAGCTTGCACAAAGCTCATTGCGGCTTTCGCGGTTCGAGTTGTGCATCGCCGGAGCTCTGCGGGAAAGAGCGAGAGAAGAGCCGCGAAAGCTCCGAGTGCGGCCAGCTCGCGTGTAGCCGCGAATGTGCGCTGTTCGCCGGTTGCAGGGCGACTGCCTTCTGCGCGGCTGCTTCCAAGTTGACGGTAACTGCCAGCGTGCTAGCTGTGTAGGACAGTGAAGAGGCTGACGCGTGTGTGTCCGTAGAGCTGCTAGAAAGCGTACGTGACGAGCAGGAAGGGCTTTCAGAGCAGCCGGTTCTCGTCTTGGACAGTCGCCACACATCCGCACTTTTAGTGCCTCAGAACCCCGGACAGCTTGCAAAACACGGCTGTAACTGTCCCAGCGCAAGCTGTTCAGGAAAGCACAGAAACGCGATGTTCGCGTGCTTTTAGCGCTGCTCGCAAGAAGCCTCCGGAGCAGGCACTTCTCGTGCAGCAACAACCGTGCCTGCTACGATCTTTCCTAGCCTCTTTTCCTCCGGGCAGCCGGCTTGAGCTGATGTGAAGTGTTGGTGGGCAAATCATCCAGAGAAGAGTCGCAATGCTTCTGGGCTGTTAGCAAGAGCTTTCCTTGCTGACCCTTTTCACGTTGGAGATTAGCTGGACATTTGCCGGTTTAGTGCCTTGTTTCTTCTGCGCAGCTTGCACAAAGCTCATTGCGGCTTTCGCGGTTCGAGTTGTGCATCGCCGGAGCTCTGCGGGAAAGAGCGAGAGAAGAGCCGCGAAAGCTCCGAGTGAGGCCAGCTCGCGTTTAGCCGCGATGATGCGCTGTTCGCCGGTTGCAGGGCGACTGCCTTCTGCGCGGCTGCTTCCAAGTTGACGGTAACTGCCAGCGTGCTAGCTGTGTAGGACAGTGAAGAGGCTGACGCGTGTGTGTCCGTAGAGCTGCTAGAAAGCGTACGTGACGAGCAGGAAGGGCTTTCAGAGCAGCCGGTTCTCGTCTTGGACAGTCGCCACACATCCGCACTTTTAGTGCCTCAGAACCCCGGACAGCTTGCAAAACACGGCTGTAACTGTCCCAGCGCAAGCTGTTCAGGAAAGCACAGAAACGCGATGTTCGCGTGCTTTTAGCGCTGCTCGCAAGAAGCCTCCGGAGCAGGCACTTCTCGTGCAGCAACAACCGTGCCTGCTACGATCTTTCCTAGCCTCTTTTCCTCCGGGCAGCCGGCTTGAGCTGATGTGAAGTGTTGGTGGGCAAATCATCCAGAGAAGAGTCGCAATGCTTCTGGGCTGTTAGCAAGAGCTTTCCTTGCTGACCCTTTTCACGTTGGAGATTAGCTGGACATTTGCCGGTTTAGTGCCTTGTTTCTTCTGCGCAGCTTGCACAAAGCTCATTGCGGCTTTCGCGGTTCGAGTTGTGCATCGCCGGAGCTCTGCGGGAAAGAGCGAGAGAAGAGCCGCGAAAGCTCCGAGTGCGGCCAGCTCGCGTGTAGCCGCGAATGTGCGCTGTTCGCCGGTTGCAGGGCGACTGCCTTCTGCGCGGCTGCTTCCAAGTTGACGGTAACTGCCAGCGTGCTAGCTGTGTAGGACAGTGAAGAGGCTGACGCGTGTGTGTCCGTAGAGCTGCTAGAAAGCGTACGTGAAGAGCAGGAAGGGCTTTCAGAGCAGCCGGTTCTCGTCTTGGACAGTCGCCACACATCCGCACTTTTAGTGCCTCAGAACCCCGGACAGCTTGCAAAACACGGCTGTAACTGTCCCAGCGCAAGCTGTTCAGGAAAGCACAGAAACGCGATGTTCGCGTGCTTTTAGCGCTGCTCGCAAGAAGCCTCCGGAGCAGGCACTTCTCGTGCAGCAACAACCGTGCCTGCTACGATCTTTCCTAGCCTCTTTTCCTCCGGGCAGCCGGCTTGAGCTGATGTGAAGTGTTGGTGGGCAAATCATCCAGAGAAGAGTCGCAATGCTTCTGGGCTGTTAGCAAGAGCTTTCCTTGCTGACCCTTTTCACGTTGGAGATTAGCTGGACATTTGCCGGTTTAGTGCCTTGTTTCTTCTGCGCAGCTTGCACAAAGCTCATTGCGGCTTTCGCGGTTCGAGTTGTGCATCGCCGGAGCTCTGCGGGAAAGAGCGAGAGAAGAGCCGCGAAAGCTCCGAGTGCGGCCAGCTCGCGTGTAGCCGCGAATGTGCGCTGTTCGCCGTTTGCAGGGCGAGTGCCTTCTGCGCGGCTGCTTCCAAGTTGACGGTAACTGCCAGCGTGCTAGCTGTGTAGGACAGTGAAGAGGCTGACGCGTGTGTGTCCGTAGAGCTGCTAGAAAGCGTACGTGACGAGCAGGAAGGGCTTTCAGAGCAGCCGGTTCTCGTCTTGCACAGTCGCCACACATCCGCACTTTTAGTGCCTCAGAACCCCGGACAGCTTGCAAAACACGGCTGTAACTGTCCCAGCGCAAGCTGTTCAGGAAAGCACAGAAACGCGATGTTCGCGTGCTTTTAGCGCTGCTCGCAAGAAGCCTCCGGAGCAGGCACTTCTCGTGCAGCAACAACCGTGCCTGCTACGATCTTTCCTAGCCTCTTTTCCTCCGGGCAGCCGGCTTGAGCTGATGTGAAGTGTTGGTGGGCAAATCATCCAGAGAAGAGTCGCAATGCTTCTGGGCTGTTAGCAAGAGCTTTCCTTGCTGACCCTTTTCACGTTGGAGATTAGCTGGACATTTGCCGGTTTAGTGCCTTGTTTCTTCTGCGCAGCTTGCACAAAGCTCATTGCGGCTTTCGCGGTTCGAGTTGTGCATCGCCGGAGCTCTGCGGGAAAGAGCGAGAGAAGAGCCGCGAAAGCTCCGAGTGCGGCCAGCTCGCGTGTAGCCGCGAATGTGCGCTGTTCGCCGGTTGCAGGGCGAGTGCCTTCTGCGCGGCTGCTTCCAAGTTGACGGTAACTGCCAGCGTGCTAGCTGTGTAGGACAGTGAAGAGGCTGACGCGTGTGTGTCCGTAGAGCTGCTAGAAAGCGTACGTGAAGAGCAGGAAGGGCTTTCAGAGCAGCCGGTTCTCGTCTTGGACAGTCGCCACACATCCGCACTTTTAGTGCCTCAGAACCCCGGACAGCTTGCAAAACACGGCTGTAACTGTCCCAGCGCAAGCTGTTCAGGAAAGCACAGAAACGCGATGTTCGCGTGCTTTTAGCGCTGCTCGCAAGAAGCCTCCGGAGCAGGCACTTCTCGTGCAGCAACAACCGTGCCTGCTACGATCTTTCCTAGCCTCTTTTCCTCCGGGCAGCCGGCTTGAGCTGATGTGAAGTGTTGGTGGGCAAATCATCCAGAGAAGCGTCGCAATGCTTCTGGGCTGTTAGCAAGAGCTTTCCTTGCTGACCCTTTTCACGTTGGAGATTAGCTGGACATTTGCCGGTTTAGTGCCTTGTTTCTTCTGCGCAGCTTGCACAAAGCTCATTGCGGCTTTCGCGGTTCGAGTTGTGCATCGCCGGAGCTCTGCGGGAAAGAGCGAGAGAAGAGCCGCGAAAGCTCCGAGTGCGGCCAGCTCGCGTGTAGCCGCGAATGTGCGCTGTTCGCCGGTTGCAGGGCGACTGCCTTCTGCGCGGCTGCTTCCAAGTTGACGGTAACTGCCAGCGTGCTAGCTGTGTAGGACAGTGAAGAGGCTGACGCGTGTGTGTCCGTAGAGCTGCTAGAAAGCGTACGTGAAGAGCAGGAAGGGCTTTCAGAGCAGCCGGTTCTCGTCTTGGACAGTCGCCACACATCCGCACTTTTAGTGCCTCAGAACCCCGGACAGCTTGCAAAACACGGCTGTAACTGTCCCAGCGCAAGCTGTTCAGGAAAGCACAGAAACGCGATGTTCGCGTGCTTTTAGCGCTGCTCGCAAGAAGCCTCCGGAGCAGGCACTTCTCGTGCAGCAACAACCGTGCCTGCTACGATCTTTCCTAGCCTCTTTTCCTCCGGGCAGCCGGCTTGAGCTGATGTGAAGTGTTGGTGGGCAAATCATCCAGAGAAGAGTCGCAATGCTTCTGGGCTGTTAGCAAGAGCTTTCCTTGCTGACCCTTTTCACGTTGGAGATTAGCTGGACATTTGCCGGTTTAGTGCCTTGTTTCTTCTGCGCAGCTTGCACAAAGCTCATTGCGGCTTTCGCGGTTCGAGTTGTGCATCGCCGGAGCTCTGCGTGAAAGAGCGAGAGAAGAGACGCGAAAGCTCCGAGTGCGGCCAGCTCGCGTGTAGCCGCGAATGTGCGCTGTTCGCCGGTTGCAGGGCGACTGCCTTCTGCGCGGCTGCTTCCAAGTTGACGGTAACTGCCAGCGTGCTAGCTGTGTAGGACAGTGAAGAGGCTGACGCGTGTGTGTCCGTAGAGCTGCTAGAAAGCGTACGTGACGAGCAGGAAGGGCTTTCAGAGCAGCCGGTTCTCGTCTTGGACAGTCGCCACACATCCGCACTTTTAGTGCCTCAGAACCCCGGACAGCTTGCAAAACACGGCTGTAACTGTCCCAGCGCAAGCTGTTCAGGAAAGCACAGAAACGCGATGTTCGCGTGCTTTTAGCGCTGCTCGCAAGAAGCCTCCGGAGCAGGCACTTCTCGTGCAGCAACAACCGTGCCTGCTACGATCTTTCCTAGCCTCTTTTCCTCCGGGCAGCCGGCTTGAGCTGATGTGAAGTGTTGGTGGGCAAATCATCCAGAGAAGCGTCGCAATGCTTCTGGGCTGTTAGCAAGAGCTTTCCTTGCTGACCCTTTTCACGTTGGAGATTAGCTGGACATTTGCCGGTTTAGTGCCTTGTTTCTTCTGCGCAGCTTGCACAAAGCTCATTGCGGCTTTCGCGGTTCGAGTTGTGCATCGCCGGAGCTCTGCGGGAAAGAGCGAGAGAAGAGCCGCGAAAGCTCCGAGTGCGGCCAGCTCGCGTGTAGCCGCGAATGTGCGCTGTTCGCCGGTTGCAGGGCGACTGCCTTCTGCGCGGCTGCTTCCAAGTTGACGGTAACTGCCAGCGTGCTAGCTGTGTAGGACAGTGAAGAGGCTGACGCGTGTGTGTCCGTAGAGCTGCTAGAAAGCGTACGTGACGAGCAGGAAGGGCTTTCAGAGCAGCCGGTTCTCGTCTTGCACAGTCGCCACACATCCGCACTTTTAGTGCCTCAGAACCCCGGACAGCTTGCAAAACACGGCTGTAACTGTCCCAGCGCAAGCTGTTCAGGAAAGCACAGAAACGCGATGTTCGCGTGCTTTTAGCGCTGCTCACAAGAAGCCTCCGGAGCAGGCACTTCTCGTGCAGCAACAACCGTGCCTGCTACGATCTTTCCTAGCCTCTTTTCCTCCGGGCAGCCGGCTTGAGCTGATGTGAAGTGTTGGTGGGCAAATCATCCAGAGAAGAGTCGCAATGCTTCTGGGCTGTTAGCAAGAGCTTTCCTTGCTGACCCTTTTCACGTTGGAGATTAGCTGGACATTTGCCGGTTTAGTGCCTTGTTTCTTCTGCGCAGCTTGCACAAAGCTCATTGCGGCTTTCGCGGTTCGAGTTGTGCATCGCCGGAGCTCTGCGGGAAAGAGCGAGAGAAGAGCCGCGAAAGCTCCGAGTGCGGCCAGCTCGCGTGTAGCCGCGAATGTGCGCTGTTCGCCGGTTGCAGGGCGACTGCCTTCTGCGCGGCTGCTTCCAAGTTGACGGTAACTGCCAGCGTGCTAGCTGTGTAGGACAGTGAAGAGGCTGACGCGTGTGTGTCCGTAGAGCTGCTAGAAAGCGTACGTGACGAGCAGGAAGGGCTTTCAGAGCAGCCGGTTCTCGTCTTGGACAGTCGCCACACATCCGCACTTTTAGTGCCTCAGAACCCCGGACAGCTTGCAAAACACGGCTGTAACTGTCCCAGCGCAAGCTGTTCAGGAAAGCACAGAAACGCGATGTTCGCGTGCTTTTAGCGCTGCTCGCAAGAAGCCTCCGGAGCAGGCACTTCTCGTGCAGCAACAACCGTGCCTGCTACGATCTTTCCTAGCCTCTTTTCCTCCGGGCAGCCGGCTTGAGCTGATGTGAAGTGTTGGTGGGCAAATCATCCAGAGAAGAGTCGCAATGCTTCTGGGCTGTTAGCAAGAGCTTTCCTTGCTGACCCTTTTCACGTTGGAGATTAGCTGGACATTTGCCGGTTTAGTGCCTTGTTTCTTCTGCGCAGCTTGCACAAAGCTCATTGCGGCTTTCGCGGTTCGAGTTGTGCATCGCCGGAGCTCTGCGGGAAAGAGCGAGAGAAGAGCCGCGAAAGCTCCGAGTGCGGCCAGCTCGCGTGTAGCCGCGATGATGCGCTGTTCGCCGGTTGCAGGGCGACTGCCTTCTGCGCGGCTGCTTCCAAGTTGACGGTAACTGCCAGCGTGCTAGCTGTGTAGGACAGTGAAGAGGCTGACGCGTGTGTGTCCGTAGAGCTGCTAGAAAGCGTACGTGACGAGCAGGAAGGGCTTTCAGAGCAGCCGGTTCTCGTCTTGGACAGTCGCCACACATCCGCACTTTTAGTGCCTCAGAACCCCGGACAGCTTGCAAAACACGGCTGTAACTGTCCCAGCGCAAGCTGTTCAGGAAAGCACAGAAACGCGATGTTCGCGTGCTTTTAGCGCTGCTCGCAAGAAGCCTCCGGAGCAGGCACTTCTCGTGCAGCAACAACCGTGCCTGCTACGATCTTTCCTAGCCTCTTTTCCTCCGGGCAGCCGGCTTGAGCTGATGTGAAGTGTTGGTGGGCAAATCATCCAGAGAAGAGTCGCAATGCTTCTGGGCTGTTAGCAAGAGCTTTCCTTGCTGACCCTTTTCACGTTGGAGATTAGCTGGACATTTGCCGGTTTAGTGCCTTGTTTCTTCTGCGCAGCTTGCACAAAGCTCATTGCGGCTTTCGCGGTTCGAGTTGTGCATCGCCGGAGCTCTGCGGGAAAGAGCGAGAGAAGAGCCGCGAAAGCTCCGAGTGCGGCCAGCTCGCGTGTAGCCGCGATGATGCGCTGTTCGCCGGTTGCAGGGCGACTGCCTTCTGCGCGGCTGCTTCCAAGTTGACGGTAACTGCCAGCGTGCTAGCTGTGTAGGACAGTGAAGAGGCTGACGCGTGTGTGTCCGTAGAGCTGCTAGAAAGCGTACGTGACGAGCAGGAAGGGCTTTCAGAGCAGCCGGTTCTCGTCTTGGACAGTCGCCACACATCCGCACTTTTAGTGCCTCAGAACCCCGGACAGCTTGCAAAACACGGCTGTAACTGTCCCAGCGCAAGCTGTTCAGGAAAGCACAGAAACGCGATGTTCGCGTGCTTTTAGCGCTGCTCGCAAGAAGCCTCCGGAGCAGGCACTTCTCGTGCAGCAACAACCGTGCCTGCTACGATCTTTCCTAGCCTCTTTTCCTCCGGGCAGCCGGCTTGAGCTGATGTGAAGTGTTGGTGGGCAAATCATCCAGAGAAGAGTCGCAATGCTTCTGGGCTGTTAGCAAGAGCTTTCCTTGCTGACCCTTTTCACGTTGGAGATTAGCTGGACATTTGCCGGTTTAGTGCCTTGTTTCTTCTGCGCAGCTTGCACAAAGCTCATTGCGGCTTTCGCGGTTCGAGTTGTGCATCGCCGGAGCTCTGCGGGAAAGAGCGAGAGAAGAGCCGCGAAAGCTCCGAGTGCGGCCAGCTCGCGTGTAGCCGCGATGATGCGCTGTTCGCCGGTTGCAGGGCGACTGCCTTCTGCGCGGCTGCTTCCAAGTTGACGGTAACTGCCAGCGTGCTAGCTGTGTAGGACAGTGAAGAGGCTGACGCGTGTGTGTCCGTAGAGCTGCTAGAAAGCGTACGTGACGAGCAGGAAGGGCTTTCAGAGCAGCCGGTTCTCGTCTTGGACAGTCGCCACACATCCGCACTTTTAGTGCCTCAGAACCCCGGACAGCTTGCAAAACACGGCTGTAACTGTCCCAGCGCAAGCTGTTCAGGAAAGCACAGAAACGCGATGTTCGCGTGCTTTTAGCGCTGCTCGCAAGAAGCCTCCGGAGCAGGCACTTCTCGTGCAGCAACAACCGTGCCTGCTACGATCTTTCCTAGCCTCTTTTCCTCCGGGCAGCCGGCTTGAGCTGATGTGAAGTGTTGGTGGGCAAATCATCCAGAGAAGAGTCGCAATGCTTCTGGGCTGTTAGCAAGAGCTTTCCTTGCTGACCCTTTTCACGTTGGAGATTAGCTGGACATTTGCCGGTTTAGTGCCTTGTTTCTTCTGCGCAGCTTGCACAAAGCTCATTGCGGCTTTCGCGGTTCGAGTTGTGCATCGCCGGAGCTCTGCGGGAAAGAGCGAGAGAAGAGCCGCGAAAGCTCCGAGTGCGGCCAGCTCGCGTGTAGCCGCGAATGTGCGCTGTTCGCCGGTTGCAGGGCGACTGCCTTCTGCGCGGCTGCTTCCAAGTTGACGGTAACTGCCAGCGTGCTAGCTGTGTAGGACAGTGAAGAGGCTGACGCGTGTGTGTCCGTAGAGCTGCTAGAAAGCGTACGTGACGAGCAGGAAGGGCTTTCAGAGCAGCCGGTTCTCGTCTTGCACAGTCGCCACACATCCGCACTTTTAGTGCCTCAGAACCCCGGACAGCTTGCAAAACACGGCTGTAACTGTCCCAGCGCAAGCTGTTCAGGAAAGCACAGAAACGCGATGTTCGCGTGCTTTTAGCGCTGCTCACAAGAAGCCTCCGGAGCAGGCACTTCTCGTGCAGCAACAACCGTGCCTGCTACGATCTTTCCTAGCCTCTTTTCCTCCGGGCAGCCGGCTTGAGCTGATGTGAAGTGTTGGTGGGCAAATCATCCAGAGAAGAGTCGCAATGCTTCTGGGCTGTTAGCAAGAGCTTTCCTTGCTGACCCTTTTCACGTTGGAGATTAGCTGGACATTTGCCGGTTTAGTGCCTTGTTTCTTCTGCGCAGCTTGCACAAAGCTCATTGCGGCTTTCGCGGTTCGAGTTGTGCATCGCCGGAGCTCTGCGGGAAAGAGCGAGAGAAGAGCCGCGAAAGCTCCGAGTGCGGCCAGCTCGCGTGTAGCCGCGAATGTGCGCTGTTCGCCGGTTGCAGGGCGACTGCCTTCTGCGCGGCTGCTTCCAAGTTGACGGTAACTGCCAGCGTGCTAGCTGTGTAGGACAGTGAAGAGGCTGACGCGTGTGTGTCCGTAGAGCTGCTAGAAAGCGTACGTGACGAGCAGGAAGGGCTTTCAGAGCAGCCGGTTCTCGTCTTGGACAGTCGCCACACATCCGCACTTTTAGTGCCTCAGAACCCCGGACAGCTTGCAAAACACGGCTGTAACTGTCCCAGCGCAAGCTGTTCAGGAAAGCACAGAAACGCGATGTTCGCGTGCTTTTAGCGCTGCTCGCAAGAAGCCTCCGGAGCAGGCACTTCTCGTGCAGCAACAACCGTGCCTGCTACGATCTTTCCTAGCCTCTTTTCCTCCGGGCAGCCGGCTTGAGCTGATGTGAAGTGTTGGTGGGCAAATCATCCAGAGAAGAGTCGCAATGCTTCTGGGCTGTTAGCAAGAGCTTTCCTTGCTGACCCTTTTCACGTTGGAGATTAGCTGGACATTTGCCGGTTTAGTGCCTTGTTTCTTCTGCGCAGCTTGCACAAAGCTCATTGCGGCTTTCGCGGTTCGAGTTGTGCATCGCCGGAGCTCTGCGGGAAAGAGCGAGAGAAGAGCCGCGAAAGCTCCGAGTGCGGCCAGCTCGCGTGTAGCCGCGAATGTGCGCTGTTCGCCGGTTGCAGGGCGACTGCCTTCTGCGCGGCTGCTTCCAAGTTGACGGTAACTGCCAGCGTGCTAGCTGTGTAGGACAGTGAAGAGGCTGACGCGTGTGTGTCCGTAGAGCTGCTAGAAAGCGTACGTGAAGAGCAGGAAGGGCTTTCAGAGCAGCCGGTCCTCGTCTTGGACAGTCGCCACACATCCGCACTTTTAGTGCCTCAGAACCCCGGACAGCTTGCAAAACACGGCTGTAACTGTCCCAGCGCAAGCTGTTCAGGAAAGCACAGAAACGCGATGTTCGCGTGCTTTTAGCGCTGCTCGCAAGAAGCCTCCGGAGCAGGCACTTCTCGTGCAGCAACAACCGTGCCTGCTACGATCTTTCCTAGCCTCTTTTCCTCCGGGCAGCCGGCTTGAGCTGATGTGAAGTGTTGGTGGGCAAATCATCCAGAGAAGAGTCGCAATGCTTCTGGGCTGTTAGCAAGAGCTTTCCTTGCTGACCCTTTTCACGTTGGAGATTAGCTGGACATTTGCCGGTTTAGTGCCTTGTTTCTTCTGCGCAGCTTGCACAAAGCTCATTGCGGCTTTCGCGGTTCGAGTTGTGCATCGCCGGAGCTCTGCGTGAAAGAGCGAGAGAAGAGCCGCGAAAGCTCCGAGTGCGGCCAGCTCGCGTGTAGCCGCGAATGTGCGCTGTTCGCCGTTTGCAGGGCGACTGCCTTCTGCGCGGCTGCTTCCAAGTTGACGGTAACTGCCAGCGTGCTAGCTGTGTAGGACAGTGAAGAGGCTGACGCGTGTGTGTCCGTAGAGCTGCTAGAAAGCGTACGTGAAGAGCAGGAAGGGCTTTCAGAGCAGCCGGTTCTCGTCTTGGACAGTCGCCACACATCCGCACTTTTAGTGCCTCAGAACCCCGGACAGCTTGCAAAACACGGCTGTAACTGTCCCAGCGCAAGCTGTTCAGGAAAGCACAGAAACGCGATGTTCGCGTGCTTTTAGCGCTGCTCGCAAGAAGCCTCCGGAGCAGGCACTTCTCGTGCAGCAACAACCGTGCCTGCTACGATCTTTCCTAGCCTCTTTTCCTCCGGGCAGCCGGCTTGAGCTGATGTGAAGTGTTGGTGGGCAAATCATCCAGAGAAGCGTCGCAATGCTTCTGGGCTGTTAGCAAGAGCTTTCCTTGCTGACCCTTTTCACGTTGGAGATTAGCTGGACATTTGCCGGTTTAGTGCCTTGTTTCTTCTGCGCAGCTTGCACAAAGCTCATTGCGGCTTTCGCGGTTCGAGTTGTGCATCGCCGGAGCTCTGCGGGAAAGAGCGAGAGAAGAGCCGCGAAAGCTCCGAGTGCGGCCAGCTCGCGTGTAGCCGCGAATGTGCGCTGTTCGCCGGTTGCAGGGCGACTGCCTTCTGCGCGGCTGCTTCCAAGTTGACGGTAACTGCCAGCGTGCTAGCTGTGTAGGACAGTGAAGAGGCTGACGCGTGTGTGTCCGTAGAGCTGCTAGAAAGCGTACGTGAAGAGCAGGAAGGGCTTTCAGAGCAGCCGGTTCTCGTCTTGGACAGTCGCCACACATCCGCACTTTTAGTGCCTCAGAACCCCGGACAGCTTGCAAAACACGGCTGTAACTGTCCCAGCGCAAGCTGTTCAGGAAAGCACAGAAACGCGATGTTCGCGTGCTTTTAGCGCTGCTCGCAAGAAGCCTCCGGAGCAGGCACTTCTCGTGCAGCAACAACCGTGCCTGCTACGATCTTTCCTAGCCTCTTTTCCTCCGGGCAGCCGGCTTGAGCTGATGTGAAGTGTTGGTGGGCAAATCATCCAGAGAAGAGTCGCAATGCTTCTGGGCTGTTAGCAAGAGCTTTCCTTGCTGACCCTTTTCACGTTGGAGATTAGCTGGACATTAGCCGGTTTAGTGCCTTGTTTCTTCTGCGCAGCTTGCACAAAGCTCATTGCGGCTTTCGCGGTTCGAGTTGTGCATCGCCGGAGCTCTGCGGGAAAGAGCGAGAGAAGAGCCGCGAAAGCTCCGAGTGCGGCCAGCTCGCGTGTAGCCGCGAATGTGCGCTGTTCGCCGGTTGCAGGGCGACTGCCTTCTGCGCGGCTGCTTCCAAGTTGACGGTAACTGCCAGCGTGCTAGCTGTGTAGGACAGTGAAGAGGCTGACGCGTGTGTGTCCGTAGAGCTGCTAGAAAGCGTACGTGACGAGCAGGAAGGGCTTTCAGAGCAGCCGGTTCTCGTCTTGCACAGTCGCCACACATCCGCACTTTTAGTGCCTCAGAACCCCGGACAGCTTGCAAAACACGGCTGTAACTGTCCCAGCGCAAGCTGTTCAGGAAAGCACAGAAACGCGATGTTCGCGTGCTTTTAGCGCTGCTCGCAAGAAGCCTCCGGAGCAGGCACTTCTCGTGCAGCAACAACCGTGCCTGCTACGATCTTTCCTAGCCTCTTTTCCTCCGGGCAGCCGGCTTGAGCTGATGTGAAGTGTTGGTGGGCAAATCATCCAGAGAAGAGTCGCAATGCTTCTGGGCTGTTAGCAAGAGCTTTCCTTGCTGACCCTTTTCACGTTGGAGATTAGCTGGACATTTGCCGGTTTAGTGCCTTGTTTCTTCTGCGCAGCTTGCACAAAGCTCATTGCGGCTTTCGCGGTTCGAGTTGTGCATCGCCGGAGCTCTGCGGGAAAGAGCGAGAGAAGAGCCGCGAAAGCTCCGAGTGCGGCCAGCTCGCGTGTAGCCGCGAATGTGCGCTGTTCGCCGGTTGCAGGGCGACTGCCTTCTGCGCGGCTGCTTCCAAGTTGACGGTAACTGCCAGCGTGCTAGCTGTGTAGGACAGTGAAGAGGCTGACGCGTGTGTGTCCGTAGAGCTGCTAGAAAGCGTACGTGACGAGCAGGAAGGGCTTTCAGAGCAGCCGGTTCTCGTCTTGGACAGTCGCCACACATCCGCACTTTTAGTGCCTCAGAACCCCGGACAGCTTGCAAAACACGGCTGTAACTGTCCCAGCGCAAGCTGTTCAGGAAAGCACAGAAACGCGATGTTCGCGTGCTTTTAGCGCTGCTCGCAAGAAGCCTCCGGAGCAGGCACTTCTCGTGCAGCAACAACCGTGCCTGCTACGATCTTTCCTAGCCTCTTTTCCTCCGGGCA
The DNA here is from genome assembly GCF_036417535.1 of Chlamydotis macqueenii. NCBI lineage: Eukaryota > Metazoa > Chordata > Aves > Otidiformes > Otididae > Chlamydotis > Chlamydotis macqueenii. The sequence continues at coordinate 47,501 of NW_028239124.1, forward strand.
GCCGGCTTGAGCTGATGTGAAGTGTTGGTGGGCAAATCATCCAGAGAAGAGTCGCAATGCTTCTGGGCTGTTAGCAAGAGCTTTCCTTGCTGACCCTTTTCACGTTGGAGATTAGCTGGACATTTGCCGGTTTAGTGCCTTGTTTCTTCTGCGCAGCTTGCACAAAGCTCATTGCGGCTTTCGCGGTTCGAGTTGTGCATCGCCGGAGCTCTGCGGGAAAGAGCGAGAGAAGAGCCGCGAAAGCTCCGAGTGCGGCCAGCTCGCGTTTAGCCGCGATGATGCGCTGTTCGCCGGTTGCAGGGCGACTGCCTTCTGCGCGGCTGCTTCCAAGTTGACGGTAACTGCCAGCGTGCTAGCTGTGTAGGACAGTGAAGAGGCTGACGCGTGTGTGTCCGTAGAGCTGCTAGAAAGCGTACGTGACGAGCAGGAAGGGCTTTCAGAGCAGCCGGTTCTCGTCTTGGACAGTCGCCACACATCCGCACTTTTAGTGCCTCAGAACCCCGGACAGCTTGCAAAACACGGCTGTAACTGTCCCAGCGCAAGCTGTTCAGGAAAGCACAGAAACGCGATGTTCGCGTGCTTTTAGCGCTGCTCGCAAGAAGCCTCCGGAGCAGGCACTTCTCGTGCAGCAACAACCGTGCCTGCTACGATCTTTCCTAGCCTCTTTTCCTCCGGGCAGCCGGCTTGAGCTGATGTGAAGTGTTGGTGGGCAAATCATCCAGAGAAGAGTCGCAATGCTTCTGGGCTGTTAGCAAGAGCTTTCCTTGCTGACCCTTTTCACGTTGGAGATTAGCTGGACATTTGCCGGTTTAGTGCCTTGTTTCTTCTGCGCAGCTTGCACAAAGCTCATTGCGGCTTTCGCGGTTCGAGTTGTGCATCGCCGGAGCTCTGCGGGAAAGAGCGAGAGAAGAGCCGCGAAAGCTCCGAGTGCGGCCAGCTCGCGTGTAGCCGCGAATGTGCGCTGTTCGCCGGTTGCAGGGCGACTGCCTTCTGCGCGGCTGCTTCCAAGTTGACGGTAACTGCCAGCGTGCTAGCTGTGTAGGACAGTGAAGAGGCTGACGCGTGTGTGTCCGTAGAGCTGCTAGAAAGCGTACGTGAAGAGCAGGAAGGGCTTTCAGAGCAGCCGGTTCTCGTCTTGCACAGTCGCCACACATCCGCACTTTTAGTGCCTCAGAACCCCGGACAGCTTGCAAAACACGGCTGTAACTGTCCCAGCGCAAGCTGTTCAGGAAAGCACAGAAACGCGATGTTCGCGTGCTTTTAGCGCTGCTCGCAAGAAGCCTCCGGAGCAGGCACTTCTCGTGCAGCAACAACCGTGCCTGCTACGATCTTTCCTAGCCTCTTTTCCTCCGGGCAGCCGGCTTGAGCTGATGTGAAGTGTTGGTGGGCAAATCATCCAGAGAAGAGTCGCAATGCTTCTGGGCTGTTAGCAAGAGCTTTCCTTGCTGACCCTTTTCACGTTGGAGATTAGCTGGACATTTGCCGGTTTAGTGCCTTGTTTCTTCTGCGCAGCTTGCACAAAGCTCATTGCGGCTTTCGCGGTTCGAGTTGTGCATCGCCGGAGCTCTGCGGGAAAGAGCGAGAGAAGAGCCGCGAAAGCTCCGAGTGCGGCCAGCTCGCGTGTAGCCGCGAATGTGCGCTGTTCGCCGGTTGCAGGGCGACTGCCTTCTGCGCGGCTGCTTCCAAGTTGACGGTAACTGCCAGCGTGCTAGCTGTGTAGGACAGTGAAGAGGCTGACGCGTGTGTGTCCGTAGAGCTGCTAGAAAGCGTACGTGACGAGCAGGAAGGGCTTTCAGAGCAGCCGGTTCTCGTCTTGGACAGTCGCCACACATCCGCACTTTTAGTGCCTCAGAACCCCGGACAGCTTGCAAAACACGGCTGTAACTGTCCCAGCGCAAGCTGTTCAGGAAAGCACAGAAACGCGATGTTCGCGTGCTTTTAGCGCTGCTCGCAAGAAGCCTCCGGAGCAGGCACTTCTCGTGCAGCAACAACCGTGCCTGCTACGATCTTTCCTAGCCTCTTTTCCTCCGGGCAGCCGGCTTGAGCTGATGTGAAGTGTTGGTGGGCAAATCATCCAGAGAAGCGTCGCAATGCTTCTGGGCTGTTAGCAAGAGCTTTCCTTGCTGACCCTTTTCACGTTGGAGATTAGCTGGACATTTGCCGGTTTAGTGCCTTGTTTCTTCTGCGCAGCTTGCACAAAGCTCATTGCGGCTTTCGCGGTTCGAGTTGTGCATCGCCGGAGCTCTGCGGGAAAGAGCGAGAGAAGAGCCGCGAAAGCTCCGAGTGCGGCCAGCTCGCGTGTAGCCGCGAATGTGCGCTGTTCGCCGGTTGCAGGGCGACTGCCTTCTGCGCGGCTGCTTCCAAGTTGACGGTAACTGCCAGCGTGCTAGCTGTGTAGGACAGTGAAGAGGCTGACGCGTGTGTGTCCGTAGAGCTGCTAGAAAGCGTACGTGAAGAGCAGGAAGGGCTTTCAGAGCAGCCGGTTCTCGTCTTGGACAGTCGCCACACATCCGCACTTTTAGTGCCTCAGAACCCCGGACAGCTTGCAAAACACGGCTGTAACTGTCCCAGCGCAAGCTGTTCAGGAAAGCACAGAAACGCGATGTTCGCGTGCTTTTAGCGCTGCTCGCAAGAAGCCTCCGGAGCAGGCACTTCTCGTGCAGCAACAACCGTGCCTGCTACGATCTTTCCTAGCCTCTTTTCCTCCGGGCAGCCGGCTTGAGCTGATGTGAAGTGTTGGTGGGCAAATCATCCAGAGAAGAGTCGCAATGCTTCTGGGCTGTTAGCAAGAGCTTTCCTTGCTGACCCTTTTCACGTTGGAGATTAGCTGGACATTTGCCGGTTTAGTGCCTTGTTTCTTCTGCGCAGCTTGCACAAAGCTCATTGCGGCTTTCGCGGTTCGAGTTGTGCATCGCCGGAGCTCTGCGGGAAAGAGCGAGAGAAGAGCCGCGAAAGCTCCGAGTGCGGCCAGCTCGCGTGTAGCCGCGAATGTGCGCTGTTCGCCGGTTGCAGGGCGACTGCCTTCTGCGCGGCTGCTTCCAAGTTGACGGTAACTGCCAGCGTGCTAGCTGTGTAGGACAGTGAAGAGGCTGACGCGTGTGTGTCCGTAGAGCTGCTAGAAAGCGTACGTGACGAGCAGGAAGGGCTTTCAGAGCAGCCGGTTCTCGTCTTGCACAGTCGCCACACATCCGCACTTTTAGTGCCTCAGAACCCCGGACAGCTTGCAAAACACGGCTGTAACTGTCCCAGCGCAAGCTGTTCAGGAAAGCACAGAAACGCGATGTTCGCGTGCTTTTAGCGCTGCTCGCAAGAAGCCTCCGGAGCAGGCACTTCTCGTGCAGCAACAACCGTGCCTGCTACGATCTTTCCTAGCCTCTTTTCCTCCGGGCAGCCGGCTTGAGCTGATGTGAAGTGTTGGTGGGCAAATCATCCAGAGAAGAGTCGCAATGCTTCTGGGCTGTTAGCAAGAGCTTTCCTTGCTGACCCTTTTCACGTTGGAGATTAGCTGGACATTTGCCGGTTTAGTGCCTTGTTTCTTCTGCGCAGCTTGCACAAAGCTCATTGCGGCTTTCGCGGTTCGAGTTGTGCATCGCCGGAGCTCTGCGTGAAAGAGCGAAAGAAGAGACGCGAAAGCTCCGAGTGCGGCCAGCTCGCGTGTAGCCGCGAATGTGCGCTGTTCGCCGGTTGCAGGGCGACTGCCTTCTGCGCGGCTGCTTCCAAGTTGACGGTAACTGCCAGCGTGCTAGCTGTGTAGGACAGTGAAGAGGCTGACGCGTGTGTGTCCGTAGAGCTGCTAGAAAGCGTACGTGACGAGCAGGAAGGGCTTTCAGAGCAGCCGGTTCTCGTCTTGCACAGTCGCCACACATCCGCACTTTTAGTGCCTCAGAACCCCGGACAGCTTGCAAAACACGGCTGTAACTGTCCCAGCGCAAGCTGTTCAGGAAAGCACAGAAACGCGATGTTCGCGTGCTTTTAGCGCTGCTCGCAAGAAGCCTCCGGAGCAGGCACTTCTCGTGCAGCAACAACCGTGCCTGCTACGATCTTTCCTAGCCTCTTTTCCTCCGGGCAGCCGGCTTGAGCTGATGTGAAGTGTTGGTGGGCAAATCATCCAGAGAAGCGTCGCAATGCTTCTGGGCTGTTAGCAAGAGCTTTCCTTGCTGACCCTTTTCACGTTGGAGATTAGCTGGACATTTGCCGGTTTAGTGCCTTGTTTCTTCTGCGCAGCTTGCACAAAGCTCATTGCGGCTTTCGCGGTTCGAGTTGTGCATCGCCGGAGCTCTGCGGGAAAGAGCGAGAGAAGAGCCGCGAAAGCTCCGAGTGCGGCCAGCTCGCGTGTAGCCGCGAATGTGCGCTGTTCGCCGTTTGCAGGGCGACTGCCTTCTGCGCGGCTGCTTCCAAGTTGACGGTAACTGCCAGCGTGCTAGCTGTGTAGGACAGTGAAGAGGCTGACGCGTGTGTGTCCGTAGAGCTGCTAGAAAGCGTACGTGACGAGCAGGAAGGGCTTTCAGAGCAGCCGGTTCTCGTCTTGGACAGTCGCCACACATCCGCACTTTTAGTGCCTCAGAACCCCGGACAGCTTGCAAAACACGGCTGTAACTGTCCCAGCGCAAGCTGTTCAGGAAAGCACAGAAACGCGATGTTCGCGTGCTTTTAGCGCTGCTCGCAAGAAGCCTCCGGAGCAGGCACTTCTCGTGCAGCAACAACCGTGCCTGCTACGATCTTTCCTAGCCTCTTTTCCTCCGGGCAGCCGGCTTGAGCTGATGTGAAGTGTTGGTGGGCAAATCATCCAGAGAAGAGTCGCAATGCTTCTGGGCTGTTAGCAAGAGCTTTCCTTGCTGACCCTTTTCACGTTGGAGATTAGCTGGACATTTGCCGGTTTAGTGCCTTGTTTCTTCTGCGCAGCTTGCACAAAGCTCATTGCGGCTTTCGCGGTTCGAGTTGTGCATCGCCGGAGCTCTGCGGGAAAGAGCGAGAGAAGAGCCGCGAAAGCTCCGAGTGCGGCCAGCTCGCGTGTAGCCGCGAATGTGCGCTGTTCGCCGGTTGCAGGGCGACTGCCTTCTGCGCGGCTGCTTCCAAGTTGACGGTAACTGCCAGCGTGCTAGCTGTGTAGGACAGTGAAGAGGCTGACGCGTGTGTGTCCGTAGAGCTGCTAGAAAGCGTACGTGACGAGCAGGAAGGGCTTTCAGAGCAGCCGGTTCTCGTCTTGGACAGTCGCCACACATCCGCACTTTTAGTGCCTCAGAACCCCGGACAGCTTGCAAAACACGGCTGTAACTGTCCCAGCGCAAGCTGTTCAGGAAAGCACAGAAACGCGATGTTCGCGTGCTTTTAGCGCTGCTCGCAAGAAGCCTCCGGAGCAGGCACTTCTCGTGCAGCAACAACCGTGCCTGCTACGATCTTTCCTAGCCTCTTTTCCTCCGGGCAGCCGGCTTGAGCTGATGTGAAGTGTTGGTGGGCAAATCATCCAGAGAAGAGTCGCAATGCTTCTGGGCTGTTAGCAAGAGCTTTCCTTGCTGACCCTTTTCACGTTGGAGATTAGCTGGACATTTGCCGGTTTAGTGCCTTGTTTCTTCTGCGCAGCTTGCACAAAGCTCATTGCGGCTTTCGCGGTTCGAGTTGTGCATCGCCGGAGCTCTGCGTGAAAGAGCGAGAGAAGAGCCGCGAAAGCTCCGAGTGCGGCCAGCTCGCGTGTAGCCGCGAATGTGCGCTGTTCGCCGTTTGCAGGGCGACTGCCTTCTGCGCGGCTGCTTCCAAGTTGACGGTAACTGCCAGCGTGCTAGCTGTGTAGGACAGTGAAGAGGCTGACGCGTGTGTGTCCGTAGAGCTGCTAGAAAGCGTACGTGAAGAGCAGGAAGGGCTTTCAGAGCAGCCGGTTCTCGTCTTGGACAGTCGCCACACATCCGCACTTTTAGTGCCTCAGAACCCCGGACAGCTTGCAAAACACGGCTGTAACTGTCCCAGCGCAAGCTGTTCAGGAAAGCACAGAAACGCGATGTTCGCGTGCTTTTAGCGCTGCTCGCAAGAAGCCTCCGGAGCAGGCACTTCTCGTGCAGCAACAACCGTGCCTGCTACGATCTTTCCTAGCCTCTTTTCCTCCGGGCAGCCGGCTTGAGCTGATGTGAAGTGTTGGTGGGCAAATCATCCAGAGAAGCGTCGCAATGCTTCTGGGCTGTTAGCAAGAGCTTTCCTTGCTGACCCTTTTCACGTTGGAGATTAGCTGGACATTTGCCGGTTTAGTGCCTTGTTTCTTCTGCGCAGCTTGCACAAAGCTCATTGCGGCTTTCGCGGTTCGAGTTGTGCATCGCCGGAGCTCTGCGGGAAAGAGCGAGAGAAGAGCCGCGAAAGCTCCGAGTGCGGCCAGCTCGCGTGTAGCCGCGAATGTGCGCTGTTCGCCGGTTGCAGGGCGACTGCCTTCTGCGCGGCTGCTTCCAAGTTGACGGTAACTGCCAGCGTGCTAGCTGTGTAGGACAGTGAAGAGGCTGACGCGTGTGTGTCCGTAGAGCTGCTAGAAAGCGTACGTGAAGAGCAGGAAGGGCTTTCAGAGCAGCCGGTTCTCGTCTTGGACAGTCGCCACACATCCGCACTTTTAGTGCCTCAGAACCCCGGACAGCTTGCAAAACACGGCTGTAACTGTCCCAGCGCAAGCTGTTCAGGAAAGCACAGAAACGCGATGTTCGCGTGCTTTTAGCGCTGCTCGCAAGAAGCCTCCGGAGCAGGCACTTCTCGTGCAGCAACAACCGTGCCTGCTACGATCTTTCCTAGCCTCTTTTCCTCCGGGCAGCCGGCTTGAGCTGATGTGAAGTGTTGGTGGGCAAATCATCCAGAGAAGAGTCGCAATGCTTCTGGGCTGTTAGCAAGAGCTTTCCTTGCTGACCCTTTTCACGTTGGAGATTAGCTGGACATTAGCCGGTTTAGTGCCTTGTTTCTTCTGCGCAGCTTGCACAAAGCTCATTGCGGCTTTCGCGGTTCGAGTTGTGCATCGCCGGAGCTCTGCGGGAAAGAGCGAGAGAAGAGCCGCGAAAGCTCCGAGTGCGGCCAGCTCGCGTGTAGCCGCGAATGTGCGCTGTTCGCCGGTTGCAGGGCGACTGCCTTCTGCGCGGCTGCTTCCAAGTTGACGGTAACTGCCAGCGTGCTAGCTGTGTAGGACAGTGAAGAGGCTGACGCGTGTGTGTCCGTAGAGCTGCTAGAAAGCGTACGTGACGAGCAGGAAGGGCTTTCAGAGCAGCCGGTTCTCGTCTTGCACAGTCGCCACACATCCGCACTTTTAGTGCCTCAGAACCCCGGACAGCTTGCAAAACACGGCTGTAACTGTCCCAGCGCAAGCTGTTCAGGAAAGCACAGAAACGCGATGTTCGCGTGCTTTTAGCGCTGCTCGCAAGAAGCCTCCGGAGCAGGCACTTCTCGTGCAGCAACAACCGTGCCTGCTACGATCTTTCCTAGCCTCTTTTCCTCCGGGCAGCCGGCTTGAGCTGATGTGAAGTGTTGGTGGGCAAATCATCCAGAGAAGAGTCGCAATGCTTCTGGGCTGTTAGCAAGAGCTTTCCTTGCTGACCCTTTTCACGTTGGAGATTAGCTGGACATTTGCCGGTTTAGTGCCTTGTTTCTTCTGCGCAGCTTGCACAAAGCTCATTGCGGCTTTCGCGGTTCGAGTTGTGCATCGCCGGAGCTCTGCGGGAAAGAGCGAGAGAAGAGCCGCGAAAGCTCCGAGTGCGGCCAGCTCGCGTGTAGCCGCGAATGTGCGCTGTTCGCCGGTTGCAGGGCGACTGCCTTCTGCGCGGCTGCTTCCAAGTTGACGGTAACTGCCAGCGTGCTAGCTGTGTAGGACAGTGAAGAGGCTGACGCGTGTGTGTCCGTAGAGCTGCTAGAAAGCGTACGTGACGAGCAGGAAGGGCTTTCAGAGCAGCCGGTTCTCGTCTTGGACAGTCGCCACACATCCGCACTTTTAGTGCCTCAGAACCCCGGACAGCTTGCAAAACACGGCTGTAACTGTCCCAGCGCAAGCTGTTCAGGAAAGCACAGAAACGCGATGTTCGCGTGCTTTTAGCGCTGCTCGCAAGAAGCCTCCGGAGCAGGCACTTCTCGTGCAGCAACAACCGTGCCTGCTACGATCTTTCCTAGCCTCTTTTCCTCCGGGCAGCCGGCTTGAGCTGATGTGAAGTGTTGGTGGGCAAATCATCCAGAGAAGAGTCGCAATGCTTCTGGGCTGTTAGCAAGAGCTTTCCTTGCTGACCCTTTTCACGTTGGAGATTAGCTGGACATTTGCCGGTTTAGTGCCTTGTTTCTTCTGCGCAGCTTGCACAAAGCTCATTGCGGCTTTCGCGGTTCGAGTTGTGCATCGCCGGAGCTCTGCGGGAAAGAGCGAGAGAAGAGCCGCGAAAGCTCCGAGTGCGGCCAGCTCGCGTTTAGCCGCGATGATGCGCTGTTCGCCGGTTGCAGGGCGACTGCCTTCTGCGCGGCTGCTTCCAAGTTGACGGTAACTGCCAGCGTGCTAGCTGTGTAGGACAGTGAAGAGGCTGACGCGTGTGTGTCCGTAGAGCTGCTAGAAAGCGTACGTGACGAGCAGGAAGGGCTTTCAGAGCAGCCGGTTCTCGTCTTGGACAGTCGCCACACATCCGCACTTTTAGTGCCTCAGAACCCCGGACAGCTTGCAAAACACGGCTGTAACTGTCCCAGCGCAAGCTGTTCAGGAAAGCACAGAAACGCGATGTTCGCGTGCTTTTAGCGCTGCTCGCAAGAAGCCTCCGGAGCAGGCACTTCTCGTGCAGCAACAACCGTGCCTGCTACGATCTTTCCTAGCCTCTTTTCCTCCGGGCAGCCGGCTTGAGCTGATGTGAAGTGTTGGTGGGCAAATCATCCAGAGAAGAGTCGCAATGCTTCTGGGCTGTTAGCAAGAGCTTTCCTTGCTGACCCTTTTCACGTTGGAGATTAGCTGGACATTTGCCGGTTTAGTGCCTTGTTTCTTCTGCGCAGCTTGCACAAAGCTCATTGCGGCTTTCGCGGTTCGAGTTGTGCATCGCCGGAGCTCTGCGGGAAAGAGCGAGAGAAGAGCCGCGAAAGCTCCGAGTGCGGCCAGCTCGCGTGTAGCCGCGAATGTGCGCTGTTCGCCGGTTGCAGGGCGACTGCCTTCTGCGCGGCTGCTTCCAAGTTGACGGTAACTGCCAGCGTGCTAGCTGTGTAGGACAGTGAAGAGGCTGACGCGTGTGTGTCCGTAGAGCTGCTAGAAAGCGTACGTGAAGAGCAGGAAGGGCTTTCAGAGCAGCCGGTTCTCGTCTTGCACAGTCGCCACACATCCGCACTTTTAGTGCCTCAGAACCCCGGACAGCTTGCAAAACACGGCTGTAACTGTCCCAGCGCAAGCTGTTCAGGAAAGCACAGAAACGCGATGTTCGCGTGCTTTTAGCGCTGCTCGCAAGAAGCCTCCGGAGCAGGCACTTCTCGTGCAGCAACAACCGTGCCTGCTACGATCTTTCCTAGCCTCTTTTCCTCCGGGCAGCCGGCTTGAGCTGATGTGAAGTGTTGGTGGGCAAATCATCCAGAGAAGAGTCGCAATGCTTCTGGGCTGTTAGCAAGAGCTTTCCTTGCTGACCCTTTTCACGTTGGAGATTAGCTGGACATTTGCCGGTTTAGTGCCTTGTTTCTTCTGCGCAGCTTGCACAAAGCTCATTGCGGCTTTCGCGGTTCGAGTTGTGCATCGCCGGAGCTCTGCGGGAAAGAGCGAGAGAAGAGCCGCGAAAGCTCCGAGTGCGGCCAGCTCGCGTGTAGCCGCGAATGTGCGCTGTTCGCCGGTTGCAGGGCGACTGCCTTCTGCGCGGCTGCTTCCAAGTTGACGGTAACTGCCAGCGTGCTAGCTGTGTAGGACAGTGAAGAGGCTGACGCGTGTGTGTCCGTAGAGCTGCTAGAAAGCGTACGTGACGAGCAGGAAGGGCTTTCAGAGCAGCCGGTTCTCGTCTTGGACAGTCGCCACACATCCGCACTTTTAGTGCCTCAGAACCCCGGACAGCTTGCAAAACACGGCTGTAACTGTCCCAGCGCAAGCTGTTCAGGAAAGCACAGAAACGCGATGTTCGCGTGCTTTTAGCGCTGCTCGCAAGAAGCCTCCGGAGCAGGCACTTCTCGTGCAGCAACAACCGTGCCTGCTACGATCTTTCCTAGCCTCTTTTCCTCCGGGCAGCCGGCTTGAGCTGATGTGAAGTGTTGGTGGGCAAATCATCCAGAGAAGCGTCGCAATGCTTCTGGGCTGTTAGCAAGAGCTTTCCTTGCTGACCCTTTTCACGTTGGAGATTAGCTGGACATTTGCCGGTTTAGTGCCTTGTTTCTTCTGCGCAGCTTGCACAAAGCTCATTGCGGCTTTCGCGGTTCGAGTTGTGCATCGCCGGAGCTCTGCGGGAAAGAGCGAGAGAAGAGCCGCGAAAGCTCCGAGTGCGGCCAGCTCGCGTGTAGCCGCGAATGTGCGCTGTTCGCCGGTTGCAGGGCGACTGCCTTCTGCGCGGCTGCTTCCAAGTTGACGGTAACTGCCAGCGTGCTAGCTGTGTAGGACAGTGAAGAGGCTGACGCGTGTGTGTCCGTAGAGCTGCTAGAAAGCGTACGTGAAGAGCAGGAAGGGCTTTCAGAGCAGCCGGTTCTCGTCTTGGACAGTCGCCACACATCCGCACTTTTAGTGCCTCAGAACCCCGGACAGCTTGCAAAACACGGCTGTAACTGTCCCAGCGCAAGCTGTTCAGGAAAGCACAGAAACGCGATGTTCGCGTGCTTTTAGCGCTGCTCGCAAGAAGCCTCCGGAGCAGGCACTTCTCGTGCAGCAACAACCGTGCCTGCTACGATCTTTCCTAGCCTCTTTTCCTCCGGGCAGCCGGCTTGAGCTGATGTGAAGTGTTGGTGGGCAAATCATCCAGAGAAGAGTCGCAATGCTTCTGGGCTGTTAGCAAGAGCTTTCCTTGCTGACCCTTTTCACGTTGGAGATTAGCTGGACATTTGCCGGTTTAGTGCCTTGTTTCTTCTGCGCAGCTTGCACAAAGCTCATTGCGGCTTTCGCGGTTCGAGTTGTGCATCGCCGGAGCTCTGCGGGAAAGAGCGAGAGAAGAGCCGCGAAAGCTCCGAGTGCGGCCAGCTCGCGTGTAGCCGCGAATGTGCGCTGTTCGCCGGTTGCAGGGCGACTGCCTTCTGCGCGGCTGCTTCCAAGTTGACGGTAACTGCCAGCGTGCTAGCTGTGTAGGACAGTGAAGAGGCTGACGCGTGTGTGTCCGTAGAGCTGCTAGAAAGCGTACGTGACGAGCAGGAAGGGCTTTCAGAGCAGCCGGTTCTCGTCTTGCACAGTCGCCACACATCCGCACTTTTAGTGCCTCAGAACCCCGGACAGCTTGCAAAACACGGCTGTAACTGTCCCAGCGCAAGCTGTTCAGGAAAGCACAGAAACGCGATGTTCGCGTGCTTTTAGCGCTGCTCGCAAGAAGCCTCCGGAGCAGGCACTTCTCGTGCAGCAACAACCGTGCCTGCTACGATCTTTCCTAGCCTCTTTTCCTCCGGGCAGCCGGCTTGAGCTGATGTGAAGTGTTGGTGGGCAAATCATCCAGAGAAGAGTCGCAATGCTTCTGGGCTGTTAGCAAGAGCTTTCCTTGCTGACCCTTTTCACGTTGGAGATTAGCTGGACATTTGCCGGTTTAGTGCCTTGTTTCTTCTGCGCAGCTTGCACAAAGCTCATTGCGGCTTTCGCGGTTCGAGTTGTGCATCGCCGGAGCTCTGCGTGAAAGAGCGAAAGAAGAGACGCGAAAGCTCCGAGTGCGGCCAGCTCGCGTGTAGCCGCGAATGTGCGCTGTTCGCCGGTTGCAGGGCGACTGCCTTCTGCGCGGCTGCTTCCAAGTTGACGGTAACTGCCAGCGTGCTAGCTGTGTAGGACAGTGAAGAGGCTGACGCGTGTGTGTCCGTAGAGCTGCTAGAAAGCGTACGTGACGAGCAGGAAGGGCTTTCAGAGCAGCCGGTTCTCGTCTTGCACAGTCGCCACACATCCGCACTTTTAGTGCCTCAGAACCCCGGACAGCTTGCAAAACACGGCTGTAACTGTCCCAGCGCAAGCTGTTCAGGAAAGCACAGAAACGCGATGTTCGCGTGCTTTTAGCGCTGCTCGCAAGAAGCCTCCGGAGCAGGCACTTCTCGTGCAGCAACAACCGTGCCTGCTACGATCTTTCCTAGCCTCTTTTCCTCCGGGCAGCCGGCTTGAGCTGATGTGAAGTGTTGGTGGGCAAATCATCCAGAGAAGCGTCGCAATGCTTCTGGGCTGTTAGCAAGAGCTTTCCTTGCTGACCCTTTTCACGTTGGAGATTAGCTGGACATTTGCCGGTTTAGTGCCTTGTTTCTTCTGCGCAGCTTGCACAAAGCTCATTGCGGCTTTCGCGGTTCGAGTTGTGCATCGCCGGAGCTCTGCGGGAAAGAGCGAGAGAAGAGCCGCGAAAGCTCCGAGTGCGGCCAGCTCGCGTGTAGCCGCGAATGTGCGCTGTTCGCCGTTTGCAGGGCGACTGCCTTCTGCGCGGCTGCTTCCAAGTTGACGGTAACTGCCAGCGTGCTAGCTGTGTAGGACAGTGAAGAGGCTGACGCGTGTGTGTCCGTAGAGCTGCTAGAAAGCGTACGTGACGAGCAGGAAGGGCTTTCAGAGCAGCCGGTTCTCGTCTTGGACAGTCGCCACACATCCGCACTTTTAGTGCCTCAGAACCCCGGACAGCTTGCAAAACACGGCTGTAACTGTCCCAGCGCAAGCTGTTCAGGAAAGCACAGAAACGCGATGTTCGCGTGCTTTTAGCGCTGCTCGCAAGAAGCCTCCGGAGCAGGCACTTCTCGTGCAGCAACAACCGTGCCTGCTACGATCTTTCCTAGCCTCTTTTCCTCCGGGCAGCCGGCTTGAGCTGATGTGAAGTGTTGGTGGGCAAATCATCCAGAGAAGAGTCGCAATGCTTCTGGGCTGTTAGCAAGAGCTTTCCTTGCTGACCCTTTTCACGTTGGAGATTAGCTGGACATTTGCCGGTTTAGTGCCTTGTTTCTTCTGCGCAGCTTGCACAAAGCTCATTGCGGCTTTCGCGGTTCGAGTTGTGCATCGCCGGAGCTCTGCGGGAAAGAGCGAGAGAAGAGCCGCGAAAGCTCCGAGTGCGGCCAGCTCGCGTTTAGCCGCGATGATGCGCTGTTCGCCGGTTGCAGGGCGACTGCCTTCTGCGCGGCTGCTTCCAAGTTGACGGTAACTGCCAGCGTGCTAGCTGTGTAGGACAGTGAAGAGGCTGACGCGTGTGTGTCCGTAGAGCTGCTAGAAAGCGTACGTGACGAGCAGGAAGGGCTTTCAGAGCAGCCGGTTCTCGTCTTGGACAGTCGCCACACATCCGCACTTTTAGTGCCTCAGAACCCCGGACAGCTTGCAAAACACGGCTGTAACTGTCCCAGCGCAAGCTGTTCAGGAAAGCACAGAAACGCGATGTTCGCGTGCTTTTAGCGCTGCTCGCAAGAAGCCTCCGGAGCAGGCACTTCTCGTGCAGCAACAACCGTGCCTGCTACGATCTTTCCTAGCCTCTTTTCCTCCGGGCAGCCAGCTTGAGCTGATGTGAAGTGTTGGTGGGCAAATCATCCAGAGAAGAGTCGCAATGCTTCTGGGCTGTTAGCAAGAGCTTTCCTTGCTGACCCTTTTCACGTTGGAGATTAGCTGGACATTTGCCGGTTTAGTGCCTTGTTTCTTCTGCGCAGCTTGCACAAAGCTCATTGCGGCTTTCGCGGTTCGAGTTGTGCATCGCCGGAGCTCTGCGGGAAAGAGCGAGAGAAGAGCCGCGAAAGCTCCGAGTGCGGCCAGCTCGCGTGTAGCCGCGAATGTGCGCTGTTCGCCGGTTGCAGGGCGACTGCCTTCTGCGCGGCTGCTTCCAAGTTGACGGTAACTGCCAGCGTGCTAGCTGTGTAGGACAGTGAAGAGGCTGACGCGTGTGTGTCCGTAGAGCTGCTAGAAAGCGTACGTGACGAGCAGGAAGGGCTTTCAGAGCAGCCGGTTCTCGTCTTGCACAGTCGCCACACATCCGCACTTTTAGTGCCTCAGAACCCCGGACAGCTTGCAAAACACGGCTGTAACTGTCCCAGCGCAAGCTGTTCAGGAAAGCACAGAAACGCGATGTTCGCGTGCTTTTAGCGCTGCTCGCAAGAAGCCTCCGGAGCAGGCACTTCTCGTGCAGCAACAACCGTGCCTGCTACGATCTTTCCTAGCCTCTTTTCCTCCGGGCAGCCGGCTTGAGCTGATGTGAAGTGTTGGTGGGCAAATCATCCAGAGAAGAGTCGCAATGCTTCTGGGCTGTTAGCAAGAGCTTTCCTTGCTGACCCTTTTCACGTTGGAGATTAGCTGGACATTTGCCGGTTTAGTGCCTTGTTTCTTCTGCGCAGCTTGCACAAAGCTCATTGCGGCTTTCGCGGTTCGAGTTGTGCATCGCCGGAGCTCTGCGGGAAAGAGCGAGAGAAGAGCCGCGAAAGCTCCGAGTGCGGCCAGCTCGCGTTTAGCCGCGATGATGCGCTGTTCGCCGGTTGCAGGGCGACTGCCTTCTGCGCGGCTGCTTCCAAGTTGACGGTAACTGCCAGCGTGCTAGCTGTGTAGGACAGTGAAGAGGCTGACGCGTGTGTGTCCGTAGAGCTGCTAGAAAGCGTACGTGACGAGCAGGAAGGGCTTTCAGAGCAGCCGGTTCTCGTCTTGGACAGTCGCCACACATCCGCACTTTTAGTGCCTCAGAACCCCGGACAGCTTGCAAAACACGGCTGTAACTGTCCCAGCGCAAGCTGTTCAGGAAAGCACAGAAACGCGATGTTCGCGTGCTTTTAGCGCTGCTCGCAAGAAGCCTCCGGAGCAGGCACTTCTCGTGCAGCAACAACCGTGCCTGCTACGATCTTTCCTAGCCTCTTTTCCTCCGGGCAGCCGGCTTGAGCTGATGTGAAGTGTTGGTGGGCAAATCATCCAGAGAAGAGTCGCAATGCTTCTGGGCTGTTAGCAAGAGCTTTCCTTGCTGACCCTTTTCACGTTGGAGATTAGCTGGACATTTGCCGGTTTAGTGCCTTGTTTCTTCTGCGCAGCTTGCACAAAGCTCATTGCGGCTTTCGCGGTTCGAGTTGTGCATCGCCGGAGCTCTGCGGGAAAGAGCGAGAGAAGAGCCGCGAAAGCTCCGAGTGCGGCCAGCTCGCGTGTAGCCGCGAATGTGCGCTGTTCGCCGGTTGCAGGGCGACTGCCTTCTGCGCGGCTGCTTCCAAGTTGACGGTAACTGCCAGCGTGCTAGCTGTGTAGGACAGTGAAGAGGCTGACGCGTGTGTGTCCGTAGAGCTGCTAGAAAGCGTACGTGACGAGCAGGAAGGGCTTTCAGAGCAGCCGGTTCTCGTCTTGCACAGTCGCCACACATCCGCACTTTTAGTGCCTCAGAACCCCGGACAGCTTGCAAAACACGGCTGTAACTGTCCCAGCGCAAGCTGTTCAGGAAAGCACAGAAACGCGATGTTCGCGTGCTTTTAGCGCTGCTCGCAAGAAGCCTCCGGAGCAGGCACTTCTCGTGCAGCAACAACCGTGCCTGCTACGATCTTTCCTAGCCTCTTTTCGTCCGGGCAGCCGGCTTGAGCTGATGTGAAGTGTTGGTGGGCAAATCATCCAGAGAAGAGTCGCAATGCTTCTGGGCTGTTAGCAAGAGCTTTCCTTGCTGACCCTTTTCACGTTGGAGATTAGCTGGACATTTGCCGGTTTAGTGCCTTGTTTCTTCTGCGCAGCTTGCACAAAGCTCATTGCGGCTTTCGCGGTTCGAGTTGTGCATCGCCGGAGCTCTGCGGGAAAGAGCGAGAGAAGAGCCGCGAAAGCTCCGAGTGCGGCCAGCTCGCGTGTAGCCGCGAATGTGCGCTGTTCGCCGGTTGCAGGGCGAGTGCCTTCTGCGCGGCTGCTTCCAAGTTGACGGTAACTGCCAGCGTGCTAGCTGTGTAGGACAGTGAAGAGGCTGACGCGTGTGTGTCCGTAGAGCTGCTAGAAAGCGTACGTGACGAGCAGGAAGGGCTTTCAGAGCAGCCGGTTCTCGTCTTGGACAGTCGCCACACATCCGCACTTTTAGTGCCTCAGAACCCCGGACAGCTTGCAAAACACGGCTGTAACTGTCCCAGCGCAAGCTGTTCAGGAAAGCACAGAAACGCGATGTTCGCGTGCTTTTAGCGCTGCTCGCAAGAAGCCTCCGGAGCAGGCACTTCTCGTGCAGCAACAACCGTGCCTGCTACGATCTTTCCTAGCCTCTTTTCCTCCGGGCAGCCGGCTTGAGCTGATGTGAAGTGTTGGTGGGCAAATCATCCAGAGAAGAGTCGCAATGCTTCTGGGCTGTTAGCAAGAGCTTTCCTTGCTGACCCTTTTCACGTTGGAGATTAGCTGGACATTTGCCGGTTTAGTGCCTTGTTTCTTCTGCGCAGCTTGCACAAAGCTCATTGCGGCTTTCGCGGTTCGAGTTGTGCATCGCCGGAGCTCTGCGGGAAAGAGCGAGAGAAGAGCCGCGAAAGCTCCGAGTGCGGCCAGCTCGCGTGTAGCCGCGAATGTGCGCTGTTCGCCGGTTGCAGGGCGACTGCCTTCTGCGCGGCTGCTTCCAAGTTGACGGTAACTGCCAGCGTGCTAGCTGTGTAGGACAGTGAAGAGGCTGACGCGTGTGTGTCCGTAGAGCTGCTAGAAAGCGTACGTGACGAGCAGGAAGGGCTTTCAGAGCAGCCGGTTCTCGTCTTGGACAGTCGCCACACATCCGCACTTTTAGTGCCTCAGAACCCCGGACAGCTTGCAAAACACGGCTGTAACTGTCCCAGCGCAAGCTGTTCAGGAAAGCACAGAAACGCGATGTTCGCGTGCTTTTAGCGCTGCTCGCAAGAAGCCTCCGGAGCAGGCACTTCTCGTGCAGCAACAACCGTGCCTGCTACGATCTTTCCTAGCCTCTTTTCCTCCGGGCAGCCGGCTTGAGCTGATGTGAAGTGTTGGTGGGCAAATCATCCAGAGAAGCGTCGCAATGCTTCTGGGCTGTTAGCAAGAGCTTTCCTTGCTGACCCTTTTCACGTTGGAGATTAGCTGGACATTTGCCGGTTTAGTGCCTTGTTTCTTCTGCGCAGCTTGCACAAAGCTCATTGCGGCTTTCGCGGTTCGAGTTGTGCATCGCCGGAGCTCTGCGGGAAAGAGCGAGAGAAGAGCCGCGAAAGCTCCGAGTGCGGCCAGCTCGCGTGTAGCCGCGAATGTGCGCTGTTCGCCGGTTGCAGGGCGACTGCCTTCTGCGCGGCTGCTTCCAAGTTGACGGTAACTGCCAGCGTGCTAGCTGTGTAGGACAGTGAAGAGGCTGACGCGTGTGTGTCCGTAGAGCTGCTAGAAAGCGTACGTGAAGAGCAGGAAGGGCTTTCAGAGCAGCCGGTTCTCGTCTTGGACAGTCGCCACACATCCGCACTTTTAGTGCCTCAGAACCCCGGACAGCTTGCAAAACACGGCTGTAACTGTCCCAGCGCAAGCTGTTCAGGAAAGCACAGAAACGCGATGTTCGCGTGCTTTTAGCGCTGCTCGCAAGAAGCCTCCGGAGCAGGCACTTCTCGTGCAGCAACAACCGTGCCTGCTACGATCTTTCCTAGCCTCTTTTCCTCCGGGCAGCCGGCTTGAGCTGATGTGAAGTGTTGGTGGGCAAATCATCCAGAGAAGAGTCTCAATGCTTCTGGGCTGTTAGCAAGAGCTTTCCTTGCTGACCCTTTTCACGTTGGAGATTAGCTGGACATTTGCCGGTTTAGTGCCTTGTTTCTTCTGCGCAGCTTGCACAAAGCTCATTGCGGCTTTCGCGGTTCGAGTTGTGCATCGCCGGAGCTCTGCGTGAAAGAGCGAGAGAAGAGCCGCGAAAGCTCCGAGTGCGGCCAGCTCGCGTGTAGCCGCGAATGTGCGCTGTTCGCCGTTTGCAGGGCGACTGCCTTCTGCGCGGCTGCTTCCAAGTTGACGGTAACTGCCAGCGTGCTAGCTGTGTAGGACAGTGAAGAGGCTGACGCGTGTGTGTCCGTAGAGCTGCTAGAAAGCGTACGTGACGAGCAGGAAGGGCTTTCAGAGCAGCCGGTTCTCGTCTTGGACAGTCGCCACACATCCGCACTTTTAGTGCCTCAGAACCCCGGACAGCTTGCAAAACACGGCTGTAACTGTCCCAGCGCAAGCTGTTCAGGAAAGCACAGAAACGCGATGTTCGCGTGCTTTTAGCGCTGCTCGCAAGAAGCCTCCGGAGCAGGCACTTCTCGTGCAGCAACAACCGTGCCTGCTACGATCTTTCCTAGCCTCTTTTCCTCCGGGCAGCCGGCTTGAGCTGATGTGAAGTGTTGGTGGGCAAATCATCCAGAGAAGCGTCGCAATGCTTCTGGGCTGTTAGCAAGAGCTTTCCTTGCTGACCCTTTTCACGTTGGAGATTAGCTGGACATTTGCCGGTTTAGTGCCTTGTTTCTTCTGCGCAGCTTGCACAAAGCTCATTGCGGCTTTCGCGGTTCGAGTTGTGCATCGCCGGAGCTCTGCGGGAAAGAGCGAGAGAAGAGCCGCGAAAGCTCCGAGTGCGGCCAGCTCGCGTGTAGCCGCGATGATGCGCTGTTCGCCGGTTGCAGGGCGACTGCCTTCTGCGCGGCTGCTTCCAAGTTGACGGTAACTGCCAGCGTGCTAGCTGTGTAGGACAGTGAAGAGGCTGACGCGTGTGTGTCCGTAGAGCTGCTAGAAAGCGTACGTGACGAGCAGGAAGGGCTTTCAGAGCAGCCGGTTCTCGTCTTGCACAGTCGCCACACATCCGCACTTTTAGTGCCTCAGAACCCCGGACAGCTTGCAAAACACGGCTGTAACTGTCCCAGCGCAAGCTGTTCAGGAAAGCACAGAAACGCGATGTTCGCGTGCTTTTAGCGCTGCTCGCAAGAAGCCTCCGGAGCAGGCACTTCTCGTGCAGCAACAACCGTGCCTGCTACGATCTTTCCTAGCCTCTTTTCCTCCGGGCAGCCGGCTTGAGCTGATGTGAAGTGTTGGTGGGCAAATCATCCAGAGAAGAGTCGCAATGCTTCTGGGCTGTTAGCAAGAGCTTTCCTTGCTGACCCTTTTCACGTTGGAGATTAGCTGGACATTTGCCGGTTTAGTGCCTTGTTTCTTCTGCGCAGCTTGCACAAAGCTCATTGCGGCTTTCGCGGTTCGAGTTGTGCATCGCCGGAGCTCTGCGGGAAAGAGCGAGAGAAGAGCCGCGAAAGCTCCGAGTGCGGCCAGCTCGCGTGTAGCCGCGAATGTGCGCTGTTCGCCGGTTGCAGGGCGACTGCCTTCTGCGCGGCTGCTTCCAA
This sequence comes from Chlamydotis macqueenii, assembly GCF_036417535.1. Taxonomy (NCBI): domain Eukaryota; kingdom Metazoa; phylum Chordata; class Aves; order Otidiformes; family Otididae; genus Chlamydotis; species Chlamydotis macqueenii. Next base: position 66,815 of record NW_028239124.1, read on the forward strand.
GTTGACGGTAACTGCCAGCGTGCTAGCTGTGTAGGACAGTGAAGAGGCTGACGCGTGTGTGTCCGTAGAGCTGCTAGAAAGCGTACGTGAAGAGCAGGAAGGGCTTTCAGAGCAGCCGGTTCTCGTCTTGCACAGTCGCCACACATCCGCACTTTTAGTGCCTCAGAACCCCGGACAGCTTGCAAAACACGGCTGTAACTGTCCCAGCGCAAGCTGTTCAGGAAAGCACAGAAACGCGATGTTCGCGTGCTTTTAGCGCTGCTCGCAAGAAGCCTCCGGAGCAGGCACTTCTCGTGCAGCAACAACCGTGCCTGCTACGATCTTTCCTAGCCTCTTTTCCTCCGGGCAGCCGGCTTGAGCTGATGTGAAGTGTTGGTGGGCAAATCATCCAGAGAAGAGTCGCAATGCTTCTGGGCTGTTAGCAAGAGCTTTCCTTGCTGACCCTTTTCACGTTGGAGATTAGCTGGACATTTGCCGGTTTAGTGCCTTGTTTCTTCTGCGCAGCTTGCACAAAGCTCATTGCGGCTTTCGCGGTTCGAGTTGTGCATCGCCGGAGCTCTGCGTGAAAGAGCGAGAGAAGAGACGCGAAAGCTCCGAGTGCGGCCAGCTCGCGTGTAGCCGCGAATGTGCGCTGTTCGCCGGTTGCAGGGCGACTGCCTTCTGCGCGGCTGCTTCCAAGTTGACGGTAACTGCCAGCGTGCTAGCTGTGTAGGACAGTGAAGAGGCTGACGCGTGTGTGTCCGTAGAGCTGCTAGAAAGCGTACGTGACGAGCAGGAAGGGCTTTCAGAGCAGCCGGTTCTCGTCTTGCACAGTCGCCACACATCCGCACTTTTAGTGCCTCAGAACCCCGGACAGCTTGCAAAACACGGCTGTAACTGTCCCAGCGCAAGCTGTTCAGGAAAGCACAGAAACGCGATGTTCGCGTGCTTTTAGCGCTGCTCGCAAGAAGCCTCCGGAGCAGGCACTTCTCGTGCAGCAACAACCGTGCCTGCTACGATCTTTCCTAGCCTCTTTTCCTCCGGGCAGCCGGCTTGAGCTGATGTGAAGTGTTGGTGGGCAAATCATCCAGAGAAGCGTCGCAATGCTTCTGGGCTGTTAGCAAGAGCTTTCCTTGCTGACCCTTTTCACGTTGGAGATTAGCTGGACATTTGCCGGTTTAGTGCCTTGTTTCTTCTGCGCAGCTTGCACAAAGCTCATTGCGGCTTTCGCGGTTCGAGTTGTGCATCGCCGGAGCTCTGCGGGAAAGAGCGAGAGAAGAGCCGCGAAAGCTCCGAGTGCGGCCAGCTCGCGTGTAGCCGCGAATGTGCGCTGTTCGCCGGTTGCAGGGCGACTGCCTTCTGCGCGGCTGCTTCCAAGTTGACGGTAACTGCCAGCGTGCTAGCTGTGTAGGACAGTGAAGAGGCTGACGCGTGTGTGTCCGTAGAGCTGCTAGAAAGCGTACGTGACGAGCAGGAAGGGCTTTCAGAGCAGCCGGTTCTCGTCTTGCACAGTCGCCACACATCCGCACTTTTAGTGCCTCAGAACCCCGGACAGCTTGCAAAACACGGCTGTAACTGTCCCAGCGCAAGCTGTTCAGGAAAGCACAGAAACGCGATGTTCGCGTGCTTTTAGCGCTGCTCGCAAGAAGCCTCCGGAGCAGGCACTTCTCGTGCAGCAACAACCGTGCCTGCTACGATCTTTCCTAGCCTCTTTTCCTCCGGGCAGCCGGCTTGAGCTGATGTGAAGTGTTGGTGGGCAAATCATCCAGAGAAGCGTCGCAATGCTTCTGGGCTGTTAGCAAGAGCTTTCCTTGCTGACCCTTTTCACGTTGGAGATTAGCTGGACATTTGCCGGTTTAGTGCCTTGTTTCTTCTGCGCAGCTTGCACAAAGCTCATTGCGGCTTTCGCGGTTCGAGTTGTGCATCGCCGGAGCTCTGCGGGAAAGAGCGAGAGAAGAGCCGCGAAAGCTCCGAGTGCGGCCAGCTCGCGTGTAGCCGCGAATGTGCGCTGTTCGCCGGTTGCAGGGCGACTGCCTTCTGCGCGGCTGCTTCCAAGTTGACGGTAACTGCCAGCGTGCTAGCTGTGTAGGACAGTGAAGAGGCTGACGCGTGTGTGTCCGTAGAGCTGCTAGAAAGCGTACGTGAAGAGCAGGAAGGGCTTTCAGAGCAGCCGGTTCTCGTCTTGGACAGTCGCCACACATCCGCACTTTTAGTGCCTCAGAACCCCGGACAGCTTGCAAAACACGGCTGTAACTGTCCCAGCGCAAGCTGTTCAGGAAAGCACAGAAACGCGATGTTCGCGTGCTTTTAGCGCTGCTCGCAAGAAGCCTCCGGAGCAGGCACTTCTCGTGCAGCAACAACCGTGCCTGCTACGATCTTTCCTAGCCTCTTTTCCTCCGGGCAGCCGGCTTGAGCTGATGTGAAGTGTTGGTGGGCAAATCATCCAGAGAAGCGTCGCAATGCTTCTGGGCTGTTAGCAAGAGCTTTCCTTGCTGACCCTTTTCACGTTGGAGATTAGCTGGACATTTGCCGGTTTAGTGCCTTGTTTCTTCTGCGCAGCTTGCACAAAGCTCATTGCGGCTTTCGCGGTTCGAGTTGTGCATCGCCGGAGCTCTGCGGGAAAGAGCGAGAGAAGAGCCGCGAAAGCTCCGAGTGCGGCCAGCTCGCGTGTAGCCGCGAATGTGCGCTGTTCGCCGGTTGCAGGGCGACTGCCTTCTGCGCGGCTGCTTCCAAGTTGACGGTAACTGCCAGCGTGCTAGCTGTGTAGGACAGTGAAGAGGCTGACGCGTGTGTGTCCGTAGAGCTGCTAGAAAGCGTACGTGAAGAGCAGGAAGGGCTTTCAGAGCAGCCGGTTCTCGTCTTGGACAGTCGCCACACATCCGCACTTTTAGTGCCTCAGAACCCCGGACAGCTTGCAAAACACGGCTGTAACTGTCCCAGCGCAAGCTGTTCAGGAAAGCACAGAAACGCGATGTTCGCGTGCTTTTAGCGCTGCTCGCAAGAAGCCTCCGGAGCAGGCACTTCTCGTGCAGCAACAACCGTGCCTGCTACGATCTTTCCTAGCCTCTTTTCCTCCGGGCAGCCGGCTTGAGCTGATGTGAAGTGTTGGTGGGCAAATCATCCAGAGAAGAGTCGCAATGCTTCTGGGCTGTTAGCAAGAGCTTTCCTTGCTGACCCTTTTCACGTTGGAGATTAGCTGGACATTAGCCGGTTTAGTGCCTTGTTTCTTCTGCGCAGCTTGCACAAAGCTCATTGCGGCTTTCGCGGTTCGAGTTGTGCATCGCCGGAGCTCTGCGGGAAAGAGCGAGAGAAGAGCCGCGAAAGCTCCGAGTGCGGCCAGCTCGCGTGTAGCCGCGAATGTGCGCTGTTCGCCGGTTGCAGGGCGACTGCCTTCTGCGCGGCTGCTTCCAAGTTGACGGTAACTGCCAGCGTGCTAGCTGTGTAGGACAGTGAAGAGGCTGACGCGTGTGTGTCCGTAGAGCTGCTAGAAAGCGTACGTGACGAGCAGGAAGGGCTTTCAGAGCAGCCGGTTCTCGTCTTGGACAGTCGCCACACATCCGCACTTTTAGTGCCTCAGAACCCCGGACAGCTTGCAAAACACGGCTGTAACTGTCCCAGCGCAAGCTGTTCAGGAAAGCACAGAAACGCGATGTTCGCGTGCTTTTAGCGCTGCTCGCAAGAAGCCTCCGGAGCAGGCACTTCTCGTGCAGCAACAACCGTGCCTGCTACGATCTTTCCTAGCCTCTTTTCCTCCGGGCAGCCGGCTTGAGCTGATGTGAAGTGTTGGTGGGCAAATCATCCAGAGAAGAGTCGCAATGCTTCTGGGCTGTTAGCAAGAGCTTTCCTTGCTGACCCTTTTCACGTTGGAGATTAGCTGGACATTTGCCGGTTTAGTGCCTTGTTTCTTCTGCGCAGCTTGCACAAAGCTCATTGCGGCTTTCGCGGTTCGAGTTGTGCATCGCCGGAGCTCTGCGGGAAAGAGCGAGAGAAGAGCCGCGAAAGCTCCGAGTGCGGCCAGCTCGCGTTTAGCCGCGATGATGCGCTGTTCGCCGGTTGCAGGGCGACTGCCTTCTGCGCGGCTGCTTCCAAGTTGACGGTAACTGCCAGCGTGCTAGCTGTGTAGGACAGTGAAGAGGCTGACGCGTGTGTGTCCGTAGAGCTGCTAGAAAGCGTACGTGACGAGCAGGAAGGGCTTTCAGAGCAGCCGGTTCTCGTCTTGGACAGTCGCCACACATCCGCACTTTTAGTGCCTCAGAACCCCGGACAGCTTGCAAAACACGGCTGTAACTGTCCCAGCGCAAGCTGTTCAGGAAAGCACAGAAACGCGATGTTCGCGTGCTTTTAGCGCTGCTCGCAAGACGCCTCCGGAGCAGGCACTTCTCGTGCAGCAACAACCGTGCCTGCTACGATCTTTCCTAGCCTCTTTTCCTCCGGGCAGCCGGCTTGAGCTGATGTGAAGTGTTGGTGGGCAAATCATCCAGAGAAGAGTCGCAATGCTTCTGGGCTGTTAGCAAGAGCTTTCCTTGCTGACCCTTTTCACGTTGGAGATTAGCTGGACATTTGCCGGTTTAGTGCCTTGTTTCTTCTGCGCAGCTTGCACAAAGCTCATTGCGGCTTTCGCGGTTCGAGTTGTGCATCGCCGGAGCTCTGCGGGAAAGAGCGAGAGAAGAGCCGCGAAAGCTCCGAGTGCGGCCAGCTCGCGTGTAGCCGCGATGATGCGCTGTTCGCCGGTTGCAGGGCGACTGCCTTCTGCGCGGCTGCTTCCAAGTTGACGGTAACTGCCAGCGTGCTAGCTGTGTAGGACAGTGAAGAGGCTGACGCGTGTGTGTCCGTAGAGCTGCTAGAAAGCGTACGTGAAGAGCAGGAAGGGCTTTCAGAGCAGCCGGTTCTCGTCTTGGACAGTCGCCACACATCCGCACTTTTAGTGCCTCAGAACCCCGGACAGCTTGCAAAACACGGCTGTAACTGTCCCAGCGCAAGCTGTTCAGGAAAGCACAGAAACGCGATGTTCGCGTGCTTTTAGCGCTGCTCGCAAGAAGCCTCCGGAGCAGGCACTTCTCGTGCAGCAACAACCGTGCCTGCTACGATCTTTCCTAGCCTCTTTTCCTCCGGGCAGCCGGCTTGAGCTGATGTGAAGTGTTGGTGGGCAAATCATCCAGAGAAGAGTCGCAATGCTTCTGGGCTGTTAGCAAGAGCTTTCCTTGCTGACCCTTTTCACGTTGGAGATTAGCTGGACATTTGCCGGTTTAGTGCCTTGTTTCTTCTGCGCAGCTTGCACAAAGCTCATTGCGGCTTTCGCGGTTCGAGTTGTGCATCGCCGGAGCTCTGCGGGAAAGAGCGAGAGAAGAGCCGCGAAAGCTCCGAGTGCGGCCAGCTCGCGTGTAGCCGCGAATGTGCGCTGTTCGCCGGTTGCAGGGCGACTGCCTTCTGCGCGGCTGCTTCCAAGTTGACGGTAACTGCCAGCGTGCTAGCTGTGTAGGACAGTGAAGAGGCTGACGCGTGTGTGTCCGTAGAGCTGCTAGAAAGCGTACGTGACGAGCAGGAAGGGCTTTCAGAGCAGCCGGTTCTCGTCTTGCACAGTCGCCACACATCCGCACTTTTAGTGCCTCAGAACCCCGGACAGCTTGCAAAACACGGCTGTAACTGTCCCAGCGCAAGCTGTTCAGGAAAGCACAGAAACGCGATGTTCGCGTGCTTTTAGCGCTGCTCGCAAGAAGCCTCCGGAGCAGGCACTTCTCGTGCAGCAACAACCGTGCCTGCTACGATCTTTCCTAGCCTCTTTTCCTCCGGGCAGCCGGCTTGAGCTGATGTGAAGTGTTGGTGGGCAAATCATCCAGAGAAGAGTCGCAATGCTTCTGGGCTGTTAGCAAGAGCTTTCCTTGCTGACCCTTTTCACGTTGGAGATTAGCTGGACATTTGCCGGTTTAGTGCCTTGTTTCTTCTGCGCAGCTTGCACAAAGCTCATTGCGGCTTTCGCGGTTCGAGTTGTGCATCGCCGGAGCTCTGCGGGAAAGAGCGAGAGAAGAGACGCGAAAGCTCCGAGTGCGGCCAGCTCGCGTGTAGCCGCGATGATGCGCTGTTCGCCGGTTGCAGGGCGACTGCCTTCTGCGCGGCTGCTTCCAAGTTGACGGTAACTGCCAGCGTGCTAGCTGTGTAGGACAGTGAAGAGGCTGACGCGTGTGTGTCCGTAGAGCTGCTAGAAAGCGTACGTGACGAGCAGGAAGGGCTTTCAGAGCAGCCGGTTCTCGTCTTGGACAGTCGCCACACATCCGCACTTTTAGTGCCTCAGAACCCCGGACAGCTTGCAAAACACGGCTGTAACTGTCCCAGCGCAAGCTGTTCAGGAAAGCACAGAAACGCGATGTTCGCGTGCTTTTAGCGCTGCTCGCAAGAAGCCTCCGGAGCAGGCACTTCTCGTGCAGCAACAACCGTGCCTGCTACGATCTTTCCTAGCCTCTTTTCCTCCGGGCAGCCGGCTTGAGCTGATGTGAAGTGTTGGTGGGCAAATCATCCAGAGAAGAGTCGCAATGCTTCTGGGCTGTTAGCAAGAGCTTTCCTTGCTGACCCTTTTCACGTTGGAGATTAGCTGGACATTTGCCGGTTTAGTGCCTTGTTTCTTCTGCGCAGCTTGCACAAAGCTCATTGCGGCTTTCGCGGTTCGAGTTGTGCATCGCCGGAGCTCTGCGGGAAAGAGCGAGAGAAGAGCCGCGAAAGCTCCGAGTGCGGCCAGCTCGCGTGTAGCCGCGAATGTGCGCTGTTCGCCGGTTGCAGGGCGACTGCCTTCTGCGCGGCTGCTTCCAAGTTGACGGTAACTGCCAGCGTGCTAGCTGTGTAGGACAGTGAAGAGGCTGACGCGTGTGTGTCCGTAGAGCTGCTAGAAAGCGTACGTGACGAGCAGGAAGGGCTTTCAGAGCAGCCGGTTCTCGTCTTGGACAGTCGCCACACATCCGCACTTTTAGTGCCTCAGAACCCCGGACAGCTTGCAAAACACGGCTGTAACTGTCCCAGCGCAAGCTGTTCAGGAAAGCACAGAAACGCGATGTTCGCGTGCTTTTAGCGCTGCTCGCAAGAAGCCTCCGGAGCAGGCACTTCTCGTGCAGCAACAACCGTGCCTGCTACGATCTTTCCTAGCCTCTTTTCCTCCGGGCAGCCGGCTTGAGCTGATGTGAAGTGTTGGTGGGCAAATCATCCAGAGAAGAGTCGCAATGCTTCTGGGCTGTTAGCAAGAGCTTTCCTTGCTGACCCTTTTCACGTTGGAGATTAGCTGGACATTTGCCGGTTTAGTGCCTTGTTTCTTCTGCGCAGCTTGCACAAAGCTCATTGCGGCTTTCGCGGTTCGAGTTGTGCATCGCCGGAGCTCTGCGGGAAAGAGCGAGAGAAGAGCCGCGAAAGCTCCGAGTGCGGCCAGCTCGCGTTTAGCCGCGATGATGCGCTGTTCGCCGGTTGCAGGGCGACTGCCTTCTGCGCGGCTGCTTCCAAGTTGACGGTAACTGCCAGCGTGCTAGCTGTGTAGGACAGTGAAGAGGCTGACGCGTGTGTGTCCGTAGAGCTGCTAGAAAGCGTACGTGACGAGCAGGAAGGGCTTTCAGAGCAGCCGGTTCTCGTCTTGGACAGTCGCCACACATCCGCACTTTTAGTGCCTCAGAACCCCGGACAGCTTGCAAAACACGGCTGTAACTGTCCCAGCGCAAGCTGTTCAGGAAAGCACAGAAACGCGATGTTCGCGTGCTTTTAGCGCTGCTCGCAAGACGCCTCCGGAGCAGGCACTTCTCGTGCAGCAACAACCGTGCCTGCTACGATCTTTCCTAGCCTCTTTTCCTCCGGGCAGCCGGCTTGAGCTGATGTGAAGTGTTGGTGGGCAAATCATCCAGAGAAGAGTCGCAATGCTTCTGGGCTGTTAGCAAGAGCTTTCCTTGCTGACCCTTTTCACGTTGGAGATTAGCTGGACATTTGCCGGTTTAGTGCCTTGTTTCTTCTGCGCAGCTTGCACAAAGCTCATTGCGGCTTTCGCGGTTCGAGTTGTGCATCGCCGGAGCTCTGCGGGAAAGAGCGAGAGAAGAGCCGCGAAAGCTCCGAGTGCGGCCAGCTCGCGTGTAGCCGCGATGATGCGCTGTTCGCCGGTTGCAGGGCGACTGCCTTCTGCGCGGCTGCTTCCAAGTTGACGGTAACTGCCAGCGTGCTAGCTGTGTAGGACAGTGAAGAGGCTGACGCGTGTGTGTCCGTAGAGCTGCTAGAAAGCGTACGTGAAGAGCAGGAAGGGCTTTCAGAGCAGCCGGTTCTCGTCTTGGACAGTCGCCACACATCCGCACTTTTAGTGCCTCAGAACCCCGGACAGCTTGCAAAACACGGCTGTAACTGTCCCAGCGCAAGCTGTTCAGGAAAGCACAGAAACGCGATGTTCGCGTGCTTTTAGCGCTGCTCGCAAGAAGCCTCCGGAGCAGGCACTTCTCGTGCAGCAACAACCGTGCCTGCTACGATCTTTCCTAGCCTCTTTTCCTCCGGGCAGCCGGCTTGAGCTGATGTGAAGTGTTGGTGGGCAAATCATCCAGAGAAGAGTCGCAATGCTTCTGGGCTGTTAGCAAGAGCTTTCCTTGCTGACCCTTTTCACGTTGGAGATTAGCTGGACATTTGCCGGTTTAGTGCCTTGTTTCTTCTGCGCAGCTTGCACAAAGCTCATTGCGGCTTTCGCGGTTCGAGTTGTGCATCGCCGGAGCTCTGCGAGAAAGAGCGAGAGAAGAGCCGCGAAAGCTCCGAGTGCGGCCAGCTCGCGTGTAGCCGCGAATGTGCGCTGTTCGCCGGTTGCAGGGCGACTGCCTTCTGCGCGGCTGCTTCCAAGTTGACGGTAACTGCCAGCGTGCTAGCTGTGTAGGACAGTGAAGAGGCTGACGCGTGTGTGTCCGTAGAGCTGCTAGAAAGCGTACGTGACGAGCAGGAAGGGCTTTCAGAGCAGCCGGTTCTCGTCTTGGACAGTCGCCACACATCCGCACTTTTAGTGCCTCAGAACCCCGGACAGCTTGCAAAACACGGCTGTAACTGTCCCAGCGCAAGCTGTTCAGGAAAGCACAGAAACGCGATGTTCGCGTGCTTTTAGCGCTGCTCGCAAGAAGCCTCCGGAGCAGGCACTTCTCGTGCAGCAACAACCGTGCCTGCTACGATCTTTCCTAGCCTCTTTTCCTCCGGGCAGCCGGCTTGAGCTGATGTGAAGTGTTGGTGGGCAAATCATCCAGAGAAGAGTCGCAATGCTTCTGGGCTGTTAGCAAGAGCTTTCCTTGCTGACCCTTTTCACGTTGGAGATTAGCTGGACATTTGCCGGTTTAGTGCCTTGTTTCTTCTGCGCAGCTTGCACAAAGCTCATTGCGGCTTTCGCGGTTCGAGTTGTGCATCGCCGGAGCTCTGCGGGAAAGAGCGAGAGAAGAGCCGCGAAAGCTCCGAGTGCGGCCAGCTCGCGTTTAGCCGCGATGATGCGCTGTTCGCCGGTTGCAGGGCGACTGCCTTCTGCGCGGCTGCTTCCAAGTTGACGGTAACTGCCAGCGTGCTAGCTGTGTAGGACAGTGAAGAGGCTGACGCGTGTGTGTCCGTAGAGCTGCTAGAAAGCGTACGTGACGAGCAGGAAGGGCTTTCAGAGCAGCCGGTTCTCGTCTTGGACAGTCGCCACACATCCGCACTTTTAGTGCCTCAGAACCCCGGACAGCTTGCAAAACACGGCTGTAACTGTCCCAGCGCAAGCTGTTCAGGAAAGCACAGAAACGCGATGTTCGCGTGCTTTTAGCGCTGCTCGCAAGAAGCCTCCGGAGCAGGCACTTCTCGTGCAGCAACAACCGTGCCTGCTACGATCTTTCCTAGCCTCTTTTCCTCCGGGCAGCCGGCTTGAGCTGATGTGAAGTGTTGGTGGGCAAATCATCCAGAGAAGAGTCGCAATGCTTCTGGGCTGTTAGCAAGAGCTTTCCTTGCTGACCCTTTTCACGTTGGAGATTAGCTGGACATTTGCCGGTTTAGTGCCTTGTTTCTTCTGCGCAGCTTGCACAAAGCTCATTGCGGCTATCGCGGTTCGAGTTGTGCATCGCCGGAGCTCTGCGGGAAAGAGCGAGAGAAGAGCCGCGAAAGCTCCGAGTGCGGCCAGCTCGCGTGTAGCCGCGAATGTGCGCTGTTCGCCGGTTGCAGGGCGACTGCCTTCTGCGCGGCTGCTTCCAAGTTGACGGTAACTGCCAGCGTGCTAGCTGTGTAGGACAGTGAAGAGGCTGACGCGTGTGTGTCCGTAGAGCTGCTAGAAAGCGTACGTGACGAGCAGGAAGGGCTTTCAGAGCAGCCGGTTCTCGTCTTGCACAGTCGCCACACATCCGCACTTTTAGTGCCTCAGAACCCCGGACAGCTTGCAAAACACGGCTGTAACTGTCCCAGCGCAAGCTGTTCAGGAAAGCACAGAAACGCGATGTTCGCGTGCTTTTAGCGCTGCTCGCAAGAAGCCTCCGGAGCAGGCACTTCTCGTGCAGCAACAACCGTGCCTGCTACGATCTTTCCTAGCCTCTTTTCCTCCGGGCAGCCGGCTTGAGCTGATGTGAAGTGTTGGTGGGCAAATCATCCAGAGAAGAGTCGCAATGCTTCTGGGCTGTTAGCAAGAGCTTTCCTTGCTGACCCTTTTCACGTTGGAGATTAGCTGGACATTTGCCGGTTTAGTGCCTTGTTTCTTCTGCGCAGCTTGCACAAAGCTCATTGCGGCTTTCGCGGTTCGAGTTGTGCATCGCCGGAGCTCTGCGGGAAAGAGCGAGAGAAGAGCCGCGAAAGCTCCGAGTGCGGCCAGCTCGCGTGTAGCCGCGAATGTGCGCTGTTCGCCGGTTGCAGGGCGACTGCCTTCTGCGCGGCTGCTTCCAAGTTGACGGTAACTGCCAGCGTGCTAGCTGTGTAGGACAGTGAAGAGGCTGACGCGTGTGTGTCCGTAGAGCTGCTAGAAAGCGTACGTGAAGAGCAGGAAGGGCTTTCAGAGCAGCCGGTTCTCGTCTTGGACAGTCGCCACACATCCGCACTTTTAGTGCCTCAGAACCCCGGACAGCTTGCAAAACACGGCTGTAACTGTCCCAGCGCAAGCTGTTCAGGAAAGCACAGAAACGCGATGTTCGCGTGCTTTTAGCGCTGCTCGCAAGAAGCCTCCGGAGCAGGCACTTCTCGTGCAGCAACAACCGTGCCTGCTACGATCTTTCCTAGCCTCTTTTCCTCCGGGCAGCCGGCTTGAGCTGATGTGAAGTGTTGGTGGGCAAATCATCCAGAGAAGAGTCGCAATGCTTCTGGGCTGTTAGCAAGAGCTTTCCTTGCTGACCCTTTTCACGTTGGAGATTAGCTGGACATTAGCCGGTTTAGTGCCTTGTTTCTTCTGCGCAGCTTGCACAAAGCTCATTGCGGCTTTCGCGGTTCGAGTTGTGCATCGCCGGAGCTCTGCGGGAAAGAGCGAGAGAAGAGCCGCGAAAGCTCCGAGTGCGGCCAGCTCGCGTGTAGCCGCGAATGTGCGCTGTTCGCCGGTTGCAGGGCGACTGCCTTCTGCGCGGCTGCTTCCAAGTTGACGGTAACTGCCAGCGTGCTAGCTGTGTAGGACAGTGAAGAGGCTGACGCGTGTGTGTCCGTAGAGCTGCTAGAAAGCGTACGTGACGAGCAGGAAGGGCTTTCAGAGCAGCCGGTTCTCGTCTTGGACAGTCGCCACACATCCGCACTTTTAGTGCCTCAGAACCCCGGACAGCTTGCAAAACACGGCTGTAACTGTCCCAGCGCAAGCTGTTCAGGAAAGCACAGAAACGCGATGTTCGCGTGCTTTTAGCGCTGCTCGCAAGAAGCCTCCGGAGCAGGCACTTCTCGTGCAGCAACAACCGTGCCTGCTACGATCTTTCCTAGCCTCTTTTCCTCCGGGCAGCCGGCTTGAGCTGATGTGAAGTGTTGGTGGGCAAATCATCCAGAGAAGAGTCGCAATGCTTCTGGGCTGTTAGCAAGAGCTTTCCTTGCTGACCCTTTTCACGTTGGAGATTAGCTGGACATTTGCCGGTTTAGTGCCTTGTTTCTTCTGCGCAGCTTGCACAAAGCTCATTGCGGCTTTCGCGGTTCGAGTTGTGCATCGCCGGAGCTCTGCGGGAAAGAGCGAGAGAAGAGCCGCGAAAGCTCCGAGTGCGGCCAGCTCGCGTTTAGCCGCGATGATGCGCTGTTCGCCGGTTGCAGGGCGACTGCCTTCTGCGCGGCTGCTTCCAAGTTGACGGTAACTGCCAGCGTGCTAGCTGTGTAGGACAGTGAAGAGGCTGACGCGTGTGTGTCCGTAGAGCTGCTAGAAAGCGTACGTGACGAGCAGGAAGGGCTTTCAGAGCAGCCGGTTCTCGTCTTGGACAGTCGCCACACATCCGCACTTTTAGTGCCTCAGAACCCCGGACAGCTTGCAAAACACGGCTGTAACTGTCCCAGCGCAAGCTGTTCAGGAAAGCACAGAAACGCGATGTTCGCGTGCTTTTAGCGCTGCTCGCAAGACGCCTCCGGAGCAGGCACTTCTCGTGCAGCAACAACCGTGCCTGCTACGATCTTTCCTAGCCTCTTTTCCTCCGGGCAGCCGGCTTGAGCTGATGTGAAGTGTTGGTGGGCAAATCATCCAGAGAAGAGTCGCAATGCTTCTGGGCTGTTAGCAAGAGCTTTCCTTGCTGACCCTTTTCACGTTGGAGATTAGCTGGACATTTGCCGGTTTAGTGCCTTGTTTCTTCTGCGCAGCTTGCACAAAGCTCATTGCGGCTTTCGCGGTTCGAGTTGTGCATCGCCGGAGCTCTGCGGGAAAGAGCGAGAGAAGAGCCGCGAAAGCTCCGAGTGCGGCCAGCTCGCGTGTAGCCGCGATGATGCGCTGTTCGCCGGTTGCAGGGCGACTGCCTTCTGCGCGGCTGCTTCCAAGTTGACGGTAACTGCCAGCGTGCTAGCTGTGTAGGACAGTGAAGAGGCTGACGCGTGTGTGTCCGTAGAGCTGCTAGAAAGCGTACGTGAAGAGCAGGAAGGGCTTTCAGAGCAGCCGGTTCTCGTCTTGGACAGTCGCCACACATCCGCACTTTTAGTGCCTCAGAACCCCGGACAGCTTGCAAAACACGGCTGTAACTGTCCCAGCGCAAGCTGTTCAGGAAAGCACAGAAACGCGATGTTCGCGTGCTTTTAGCGCTGCTCGCAAGAAGCCTCCGGAGCAGGCACTTCTCGTGCAGCAACAACCGTGCCTGCTACGATCTTTCCTAGCCTCTTTTCCTCCGGGCAGCCGGCTTGAGCTGATGTGAAGTGTTGGTGGGCAAATCATCCAGAGAAGAGTCGCAATGCTTCTGGGCTGTTAGCAAGAGCTTTCCTTGCTGACCCTTTTCACGTTGGAGATTAGCTGGACATTTGCCGGTTTAGTGCCTTGTTTCTTCTGCGCAGCTTGCACAAAGCTCATTGCGGCTTTCGCGGTTCGAGTTGTGCATCGCCGGAGCTCTGCGAGAAAGAGCGAGAGAAGAGCCGCGAAAGCTCCGAGTGCGGCCAGCTCGCGTGTAGCCGCGAATGTGCGCTGTTCGCCGGTTGCAGGGCGACTGCCTTCTGCGCGGCTGCTTCCAAGTTGACGGTAACTGCCAGCGTGCTAGCTGTGTAGGACAGTGAAGAGGCTGACGCGTGTGTGTCCGTAGAGCTGCTAGAAAGCGTACGTGACGAGCAGGAAGGGCTTTCAGAGCAGCCGGTTCTCGTCTTGCACAGTCGCCACACATCCGCACTTTTAGTGCCTCAGAACCCCGGACAGCTTGCAAAACACGGCTGTAACTGTCCCAGCGCAAGCTGTTCAGGAAAGCACAGAAACGCGATGTTCGCGTGCTTTTAGCGCTGCTCGCAAGAAGCCTCCGGAGCAGGCACTTCTCGTGCAGCAACAACCGTGCCTGCTACGATCTTTCCTAGCCTCTTTTCCTCCGGGCAGCCGGCTTGAGCTGATGTGAAGTGTTGGTGGGCAAATCATCCAGAGAAGAGTCGCAATGCTTCTGGGCTGTTAGCAAGAGCTTTCCTTGCTGACCCTTTTCACGTTGGAGATTAGCTGGACATTTGCCGGTTTAGTGCCTTGTTTCTTCTGCGCAGCTTGCACAAAGCTCATTGCGGCTTTCGCGGTTCGAGTTGTGCATCGCCGGAGCTCTGCGGGAAAGAGCGAGAGAAGAGCCGCGAAAGCTCCGAGTGCGGCCAGCTCGCGTGTAGCCGCGATGATGCGCTGTTCGCCGGTTGCAGGGCGACTGCCTTCTGCGCGGCTGCTTCCAAGTTGACGGTAACTGCCAGCGTGCTAGCTGTGTAGGACAGTGAAGAGGCTGACGCGTGTGTGTCCGTAGAGCTGCTAGAAAGCGTACGTGACGAGCAGGAAGGGCTTTCAGAGCAGCCGGTTCTCGTCTTGGACAGTCGCCACACATCCGCACTTTTAGTGCCTCAGAACCCCGGACAGCTTGCAAAACACGGCTGTAACTGTCCCAGCGCAAGCTGTTCAGGAAAGCACAGAAACGCGATGTTCGCGTGCTTTTAGCGCTGCTCGCAAGAAGCCTCCGGAGCAGGCACTTCTCGTGCAGCAACAACCGTGCCTGCTACGATCTTTCCTAGCCTCTTTTCCTCCGGGCAGCCGGCTTGAGCTGATGTGAAGTGTTGGTGGGCAAATCATCCAGAGAAGAGTCGCAATGCTTCTGGGCTGTTAGCAAGAGCTTTCCTTGCTGACCCTTTTCACGTTGGAGATTAGCTGGACATTTGCCGGTTTAGTGCCTTGTTTCTTCTGCGCAGCTTGCACAAAGCTCATTGCGGCTTTCGCGGTTCGAGTTGTGCATCGCCGGAGCTCTGCGGGAAAGAGCGAGAGAAGAGCCGCGAAAGCTCCGAGTGCGGCCAGCTCGCGTTTAGCCGCGATGATGCGCTGTTCGCCGGTTGCAGGGCGACTGCCTTCTGCGCGGCTGCTTCCAAGTTGACGGTAACTGCCAGCGTGCTAGCTGTGTAGGACAGTGAAGAGGCTGACGCGTGTGTGTCCGTAGAGCTGCTAGAAAGCGTACGTGACGAGCAGGAAGGGCTTTCAGAGCAGCCGGTTCTCGTCTTGGACAGTCGCCACACATCCGCACTTTTAGTGCCTCAGAACCCCGGACAGCTTGCAAAACACGGCTGTAACTGTCCCAGCGCAAGCTGTTCAGGAAAGCACAGAAACGCGATGTTCGCGTGCTTTTAGCGCTGCTCGCAAGAAGCCTCCGGAGCAGGCACTTCTCGTGCAGCAACAACCGTGCCTGCTACGATCTTTCCTAGCCTCTTTTCCTCCGGGCAGCCGGCTTGAGCTGATGTGAAGTGTTGGTGGGCAAATCATCCAGAGAAGAGTCGCAATGCTTCTGGGCTGTTAGCAAGAGCTTTCCTTGCTGACCCTTTTCACGTTGGAGATTAGCTGGACATTTGCCGGTTTAGTGCCTTGTTTCTTCTGCGCAGCTTGCACAAAGCTCATTGCGGCTATCGCGGTTCGAGTTGTGCATCGCCGGAGCTCTGCGGGAAAGAGCGAGAGAAGAGCCGCGAAAGCTCCGAGTGCGGCCAGCTCGCGTGTAGCCGCGAATGTGCGCTGTTCGCCGTTTGCAGGGCGACTGCCTTCTGCGCGGCTGCTTCCAAGTTGACGGTAACTGCCAGCGTGCTAGCTGTGTAGGACAGTGAAGAGGCTGACGCGTGTGTGTCCGTAGAGCTGCTAGAAAGCGTACGTGACGAGCAGGAAGGGCTTTCAGAGCAGCCGGTTCTCGTCTTGGACAGTCGCCACACATCCGCACTTTTAGTGCCTCAGAACCCCGGACAGCTTGCAAAACACGGCTGTAACTGTCCCAGCGCAAGCTGTTCAGGAAAGCACAGAAACGCGATGTTCGCGTGCTTTTAGCGCTGCTCGCAAGACGCCTCCGGAGCAGGCACTTCTCGTGCAGCAACAACCGTGCCTGCTACGATCTTTCCTAGCCTCTTTTCCTCCGGGCAGCCGGCTTGAGCTGATGTGAAGTGTTGGTGGGCAAATCATCCAGAGAAGAGTCGCAATGCTTCTGGGCTGTTAGCAAGAGCTTTCCTTGCTGACCCTTTTCACGTTGGAGATTAGCTGGACATTTGCCGGTTTAGTGCCTTGTTTCTTCTGCGCAGCTTGCACAAAGCTCATTGCGGCTTTCGCGGTTCGAGTTGTGCATCGCCGGAGCTCTGCGGGAAAGAGCGAGAGAAGAGCCGCGAAAGCTCCGAGTGCGGCCAGCTCGCGTGTAGCCGCGATGATGCGCTGTTCGCCGGTTGCAGGGCGACTGCCTTCTGCGCGGCTGCTTCCAAGTTGACGGTAACTGCCAGCGTGCTAGCTGTGTAGGACAGTGAAGAGGCTGACGCGTGTGTGTCCGTAGAGCTGCTAGAAAGCGTACGTGAAGAGCAGGAAGGGCTTTCAGAGCAGCCGGTTCTCGTCTTGGACAGTCGCCACACATCCGCACTTTTAGTGCCTCAGAACCCCGGACAGCTTGCAAAACACGGCTGTAACTGTCCCAGCGCAAGCTGTTCAGGAAAGCACAGAAACGCGATGTTCGCGTGCTTTTAGCGCTGCTCGCAAGAAGCCTCCGGAGCAGGCACTTCTCGTGCAGCAACAACCGTGCCTGCTACGATCTTTCCTAGCCTCTTTTCCTCCGGGCAGCCGGCTTGAGCTGATGTGAAGTGTTGGTGGGCAAATCATCCAGAGAAGAGTCGCAATGCTTCTGGGCTGTTAGCAAGAGCTTTCCTTGCTGACCCTTTTCACGTTGGAGATTAGCTGGACATTTGCCGGTTTAGTGCCTTGTTTCTTCTGCGCAGCTTGCACAAAGCTCATTGCGGCTTTCGCGGTTCGAGTTGTGCATCGCCGGAGCTCTGCGAGAAAGAGCGAGAGAAGAGCCGCGAAAGCTCCGAGTGCGGCCAGCTCGCGTGTAGCCGCGAATGTGCGCTGTTCGCCGGTTGCAGGGCGACTGCCTTCTGCGCGGCTGCTTCCAAGTTGACGGTAACTGCCAGCGTGCTAGCTGTGTAGGACAGTGAAGAGGCTGACGCGTGTGTGTCCGTAGAGCTGCTAGAAAGCGTACGTGACGAGCAGGAAGGGCTTTCAGAGCAGCCGGTTCTCGTCTTGGACAGTCGCCACACATCCGCACTTTTAGTGCCTCAGAACCCCGGACAGCTTGCAAAACACGGCTGTAACTGTCCCAGCGCAAGCTGTTCAGGAAAGCACAGAAACGCGATGTTCGCGTGCTTTTAGCGCTGCTCGCAAGAAGCCTCCGGAGCAGGCACTTCTCGTGCAGCAACAACCGTGCCTGCTACGATCTTTCCTAGCCTCTTTTCCTCCGGGCAGCCGGCTTGAGCTGATGTGAAGTGTTGGTGGGCAAATCATCCAGAGAAGAGTCGCAATGCTTCTGGGCTGTTAGCAAGAGCTTTCCTTGCTGACCCTTTTCACGTTGGAGATTAGCTGGACATTTGCCGGTTTAGTGCCTTGTTTCTTCTGCGCAGCTTGCACAAAGCTCATTGCGGCTTTCGCGGTTCGAGTTGTGCATCGCCGGAGCTCTGCGGGAAAGAGCGAGAGAAGAGCCGCGAAAGCTCCGAGTGCGGCCAGCTCGCGTTTAGCCGCGATGATGCGCTGTTCGCCGGTTGCAGGGCGACTGCCTTCTGCGCGGCTGCTTCCAAGTTGACGGTAACTGCCAGCGTGCTAGCTGTGTAGGACAGTGAAGAGGCTGACGCGTGTGTGTCCGTAGAGCTGCTAGAAAGCGTACGTGACGAGCAGGAAGGGCTTTCAGAGCAGCCGGTTCTCGTCTTGGACAGTCGCCACACATCCGCACTTTTAGTGCCTCAGAACCCCGGACAGCTTGCAAAACACGGCTGTAACTGTCCCAGCGCAAGCTGTTCAGGAAAGCACAGAAACGCGATGTTCGCGTGCTTTTAGCGCTGCTCGCAAGAAGCCTCCGGAGCAGGCACTTCTCGTGCAGCAACAACCGTGCCTGCTACGATCTTTCCTAGCCTCTTTTCCTCCGGGCAGCCGGCTTGAGCTGATGTGAAGTGTTGGTGGGCAAATCATCCAGAGAAGAGTCGCAATGCTTCTGGGCTGTTAGCAAGAGCTTTCCTTGCTGACCCTTTTCACGTTGGAGATTAGCTGGACATTTGCCGGTTTAGTGCCTTGTTTCTTCTGCGCAGCTTGCACAAAGCTCATTGCGGCTTTCGCGGTTCGAGTTGTGCATCGCCGGAGCTCTGCGGGAAAGAGCGAGAGAAGAGCCGCGAAAGCTCCGAGTGCGGCCAGCTCGCGTGTAGCCGCGAATGTGCGCTGTTCGCCGGTTGCAGGGCGACTGCCTTCTGCGCGGCTGCTTCCAAGTTGACGGTAACTGCCAGCGTGCTAGCTGTGTAGGACAGTGAAGAGGCTGACGCGTGTGTGTCCGTAGAGCTGCTAGAAAGCGTACGTGACGAGCAGGAAGGGCTTTCAGAGCAGCCGGTTCTCGTCTTGGACAGTCGCCACACATCCGCACTTTTAGTGCCTCAGAACCCCGGACAGCTTGCAAAACACGGCTGTAACTGTCCCAGCGCAAGCTGTTCAGGAAAGCACAGAAACGCGATGTTCGCGTGCTTTTAGCGCTGCTCGCAAGAAGCCTCCGGAGCAGGCACTTCTCGTGCAGCAACAACCGTGCCTGCTACGATCTTTCCTAGCCTCTTTTCCTCCGGGCAGCCGGCTTGAGCTGATGTGAAGTGTTGGTGGGCAAATCATCCAGAGAAGCGTCGCAATGCTTCTGGGCTGTTAGCAAGAGCTTTCCTTGCTGACCCTTTTCACGTTGGAGATTAGCTGGACATTTGCCGGTTTAGTGCCTTGTTTCTTCTGCGCAGCTTGCACAAAGCTCATTGCGGCTTTCGCGGTTCGAGTTGTGCATCGCCGGAGCTCTGCGGGAAAGAGCGAGAGAAGAGCCGCGAAAGCTCCGAGTGCGGCCAGCTCGCGTGTAGCCGCGATGATGCGCTGTTCGCCGGTTGCAGGGCGACTGCCTTCTGCGCGGCTGCTTCCAAGTTGACGGTAACTGCCAGCGTGCTAGCTGTGTAGGACAGTGAAGAGGCTGACGCGTGTGTGTCCGTAGAGCTGCTAGAAAGCGTACGTGAAGAGCAGGAAGGGCTTTCAGAGCAGCCGGTTCTCGTCTTGGACAGTCGCCACACATCCGCACTTTTAGTGCCTCAGAACCCCGGACAGCTTGCAAAACACGGCTGTAACTGTCCCAGCGCAAGCTGTTCAGGAAAGCACAGAAACGCGATGTTCGCGTGCTTTTAGCGCTGCTCGCAAGAAGCCTCCGGAGCAGGCACTTCTCGTGCAGCAACAACCGTGCCTGCTACGATCTTTCCTAGCCTCTTTTCCTCCGGGCAGCCGGCTTGAGCTGATGTGAAGTGTTGGTGGGCAAATCATCCAGAGAAGCGTCGCAATGCTTCTGGGCTGTTAGCAAGAGCTTTCCTTGCTGACCCTTTTCACGTTGGAGATTAGCTGGACATTTGCCGGTTTAGTGCCTTGTTTCTTCTGCGCAGCTTGCACAAAGCTCATTGCGGCTTTCGCGGTTCGAGTTGTGCATCGCCGGAGCTCTGCGGGAAAGAGCGAGAGAAGAGCCGCGAAAGCTCCGAGTGCGGCCAGCTCGCGTGTAGCCGCGAATGTGCGCTGTTCGCCGGTTGCAGGGCGACTGCCTTCTGCGCGGCTGCTTCCAAGTTGACGGTAACTGCCAGCGTGCTAGCTGTGTAGGACAGTGAAGAGGCTGACGCGTGTGTGTCCGTAGAGCTGCTAGAAAGCGTACGTGACGAGCAGGAAGGGCTTTCAGAGCAGCCGGTTCTCGTCTTGCACAGTCGCCACACATCCGCACTTTTAGTGCCTCAGAACCCCGGACAGCTTGCAAAACACGGCTGTAACTGTCCCAGCGCAAGCTGTTCAGGAAAGCACAGAAACGCGATGTTCGCGTGCTTTTAGCGCTGCTCGCAAGAAGCCTCCGGAGCAGGCACTTCTCGTGCAGCAACAACCGTGCCTGCTACGATCTTTCCTAGCCTCTTTTCCTCCGGGCAGCCGGCTTGAGCTGATGTGAAGTGTTGGTGGGCAAATCATCCAGAGAAGAGTCGCAATGCTTCTGGGCTGTTAGCAAGAGCTTTCCTTGCTGACCCTTTTCACGTTGGAGATTAGCTGGACATTTGCCGGTTTAGTGCCTTGTTTCTTCTGCGCAGCTTGCACAAAGCTCATTGCGGCTTTCGCGGTTCGAGTTGTGCATCGCCGGAGCTCTGCGGGAAAGAGCGAGAGAAGAGACGCGAAAGCTCCGAGTGCGGCCAGCTCGCGTTTAGCCGCGATGATGCGCTGTTCGCCGGTTGCAGGGCGACTGCCTTCTGCGCGGCTGCTTCCAAGTTGACGGTAACTGCCAGCGTGCTAGCTGTGTAGGACAGTGAAGAGGCTGACGCGTGTGTGTCCGTAGAGCTGCTAGAAAGCGTACGTGACGAGCAGGAAGGGCTTTCAGAGCAGCCGGTTCTCGTCTTGGACAGTCGCCACACATCCGCACTTTTAGTGCCTCAGAACCCCGGACAGCTTGCAAAACACGGCTGTAACTGTCCCAGCGCAAGCTGTTCAGGAAAGCACAGAAACGCGATGTTCGCGTGCTTTTAGCGCTGCTCGCAAGAAGCCTCCGGAGCAGGCACTTCTCGTGCAGCAACAACCGTGCCTGCTACGATCTTTCCTAGCCTCTTTTCCTCCGGGCAGCCGGCTTGAGCTGATGTGAAGTGTTGGTGGGCAAATCATCCAGAGAAGAGTCGCAATGCTTCTGGGCTGTTAGCAAGAGCTTTCCTTGCTGACCCTTTTCACGTTGGAGATTAGCTGGACATTTGCCGGTTTAGTGCCTTGTTTCTTCTGCGCAGCTTGCACAAAGCTCATTGCGGCTTTCGCGGTTCGAGTTGTGCATCGCCGGAGCTCTGCGGGAAAGAGCGAGAGAAGAGCCGCGAAAGCTCCGAGTGCGGCCAGCTCGCGTGTAGCCGCGAATGTGCGCTGTTCGCCGGTTGCAGGGCGACTGCCTTCTGCGCGGCTGCTTCCAAGTTGACGGTAACTGCCAGCGTGCTAGCTGTGTAGGACAGTGAAGAGGCTGACGCGTGTGTGTCCGTAGAGCTGCTAGAAAGCGTACGTGACGAGCAGGAAGGGCTTTCAGAGCAGCCGGTTCTCGTCTTGGACAGTCGCCACACATCCGCACTTTTAGTGCCTCAGAACCCCGGACAGCTTGCAAAACACGGCTGTAACTGTCCCAGCGCAAGCTGTTCAGGAAAGCACAGAAACGCGATGTTCGCGTGCTTTTAGCGCTGCTCGCAAGAAGCCTCCGGAGCAGGCACTTCTCGTGCAGCAACAACCGTGCCTGCTACGATCTTTCCTAGCCTCTTTTCCTCCGGGCAGCCGGCTTGAGCTGATGTGAAGTGTTGGTGGGCAAATCATCCAGAGAAGAGTCGCAATGCTTCTGGGCTGTTAGCAAGAGCTTTCCTTGCTGACCCTTTTCACGTTGGAGATTAGCTGGACATTTGCCGGTTTAGTGCCTTGTTTCTTCTGCGCAGCTTGCACAAAGCTCATTGCGGCTTTCGCGGTTCGAGTTGTGCATCGCCGGAGCTCTGCGAGAAAGAGCGAGAGAAGAGCCGCGAAAGCTCCGAGTGCGGCCAGCTCGCGTGTAGCCGCGAATGTGCGCTGTTCGCCGGTTGCAGGGCGACTGCCTTCTGCGCGGCTGCTTCCAAGTTGACGGTAACTGCCAGCGTGCTAGCTGTGTAGGACAGTGAAGAGGCTGACGCGTGTGTGTCCGTAGAGCTGCTAGAAAGCGTACGTGACGAGCAGGAAGGGCTTTCAGAGCAGCCGGTTCTCGTCTTGCACAGTCGCCACACATCCGCACTTTTAGTGCCTCAGAACCCCGGACAGCTTGCAAAACACGGCTGTAACTGTCCCAGCGCAAGCTGTTCAGGAAAGCACAGAAACGCGATGTTCGCGTGCTTTTAGCGCTGCTCGCAAGAAGCCTCCGGAGCAGGCACTTCTCGTGCAGCAACAACCGTGCCTGCTACGATCTTTCCTAGCCTCTTTTCCTCCGGGCAGCCGGCTTGAGCTGATGTGAAGTGTTGGTGGGCAAATCATCCAGAGAAGAGTCGCAATGCTTCTGGGCTGTTAGCAAGAGCTTTCCTTGCTGACCCTTTTCACGTTGGAGATTAGCTGGACATTTGCCGGTTTAGTGCCTTGTTTCTTCTGCGCAGCTTGCACAAAGCTCATTGCGGCTTTCGCGGTTCGAGTTGTGCATCGCCGGAGCTCTGCGGGAAAGAGCGAGAGAAGAGCCGCGAAAGCTCCGAGTGCGGCCAGCTCGCGTTTAGCCGCGATGATGCGCTGTTCGCCGGTTGCAGGGCGACTGCCTTCTGCGCGGCTGCTTCCAAGTTGACGGTAACTGCCAGCGTGCTAGCTGTGTAGGACAGTGAAGAGGCTGACGCGTGTGTGTCCGTAGAGCTGCTAGAAAGCGTACGTGACGAGCAGGAAGGGCTTTCAGAGCAGCCGGTTCTCGTCTTGGACAGTCGCCACACATCCGCACTTTTAGTGCCTCAGAACCCCGGACAGCTTGCAAAACACGGCTGTAACTGTCCCAGCGCAAGCTGTTCAGGAAAGCACAGAAACGCGATGTTCGCGTGCTTTTAGCGCTGCTCGCAAGAAGCCTCCGGAGCAGGCACTTCTCGTGCAGCAACAACCGTGCCTGCTACGATCTTTCCTAGCCTCTTTTCCTCCGGGCAGCCGGCTTGAGCTGATGTGAAGTGTTGGTGGGCAAATCATCCAGAGAAGAGTCGCAATGCTTCTGGGCTGTTAGCAAGAGCTTTCCTTGCTGACCCTTTTCACGTTGGAGATTAGCTGGACATTTGCCGGTTTAGTGCCTTGTTTCTTCTGCGCAGCTTGCACAAAGCTCATTGCGGCTATCGCGGTTCGAGTTGTGCATCGCCGGAGCTCTGCGGGAAAGAGCGAGAGAAGAGCCGCGAAAGCTCCGAGTGCGGCCAGCTCGCGTGTAGCCGCGAATGTGCGCTGTTCGCCGGTTGCAGGGCGACTGCCTTCTGCGCGGCTGCTTCCAAGTTGACGGTAACTGCCAGCGTGCTAGCTGTGTAGGACAGTGAAGAGGCTGACGCGTGTGTGTCCGTAGAGCTGCTAGAAAGCGTACGTGAAGAGCAGGAAGGGCTTTCAGAGCAGCCGGTTCTCGTCTTGGACAGTCGCCACACATCCGCACTTTTAGTGCCTCAGAACCCCGGACAGCTTGCAAAACACGGCTGTAACTGTCCCAGCGCAAGCTGTTCAGGAAAGCACAGAAACGCGATGTTCGCGTGCTTTTAGCGCTGCTCGCAAGAAGCCTCCGGAGCAGGCACTTCTCGTGCAGCAACAACCGTGCCTGCTACGATCTTTCCTAGCCTCTTTTCCTCCGGGCAGCCGGCTTGAGCTGATGTGAAGTGTTGGTGGGCAAATCATCCAGAGAAGAGTCGCAATGCTTCTGGGCTGTTAGCAAGAGCTTTCCTTGCTGACCCTTTTCACGTTGGAGATTAGCTGGACATTTGCCGGTTTAGTGCCTTGTTTCTTCTGCGCAGCTTGCACAAAGCTCATTGCGGCTTTCGCGGTTCGAGTTGTGCATCGCCGGAGCTCTGCGGGAAAGAGCGAGAGAAGAGACGCGAAAGCTCCGAGTGCGGCCAGCTCGCGTGTAGCCGCGAATGTGCGCTGTTCGCCGTTTGCAGGGCGACTGCCTTCTGCGCGGCTGCTTCCAAGTTGACGGTAACTGCCAGCGTGCTAGCTGTGTAGGACAGTGAAGAGGCTGACGCGTGTGTGTCCGTAGAGCTGCTAGAAAGCGTACGTGACGAGCAGGAAGGGCTTTCAGAGCAGCCGGTTCTCGTCTTGCACAGTCGCCACACATCCGCACTTTTAGTGCCTCAGAACCCCGGACAGCTTGCAAAACACGGCTGTAACTGTCCCAGCGCAAGCTGTTCAGGAAAGCACAGAAACGCGATGTTCGCGTGCTTTTAGCGCTGCTCGCAAGAAGCCTCCGGAGCAGGCACTTCTCGTGCAGCAACAACCGTGCCTGCTACGATCTTTCCTAGCCTCTTTTCCTCCGGGCAGCCGGCTTGAGCTGATGTGAAGTGTTGGTGGGCAAATCATCCAGAGAAGAGTCGCAATGCTTCTGGGCTGTTAGCAAGAGCTTTCCTTGCTGACCCTTTTCACGTTGGAGATTAGCTGGACATTTGCCGGTTTAGTGCCTTGTTTCTTCTGCGCAGCTTGCACAAAGCTCATTGCGGCTTTCGCGGTTCGAGTTGTGCATCGCCGGAGCTCTGCGGGAAAGAGCGAGAGAAGAGCCGCGAAAGCTCCGAGTGCGGCCAGCTCGCGTGTAGCCGCGAATGTGCGCTGTTCGCCGGTTGCAGGGCGACTGCCTTCTGCGCGGCTGCTTCCAAGTTGACGGTAACTGCCAGCGTGCTAGCTGTGTAGGACAGTGAAGAGGCTGACGCGTGTGTGTCCGTAGAGCTGCTAGAAAGCGTACGTGACGAGCAGGAAGGGCTTTCAGAGCAGCCGGTTCTCGTCTTGGACAGTCGCCACACATCCGCACTTTTAGTGCCTCAGAACCCCGGACAGCTTGCAAAACACGGCTGTAACTGTCCCAGCGCAAGCTGTTCAGGAAAGCACAGAAACGCGATGTTCGCGTGCTTTTAGCGCTGCTCGCAAGAAGCCTCCGGAGCAGGCACTTCTCGTGCAGCAACAACCGTGCCTGCTACGATCTTTCCTAGCCTCTTTTCCTCCGGGCAGCCGGCTTGAGCTGATGTGAAGTGTTGGTGGGCAAATCATCCAGAGAAGAGTCGCAATGCTTCTGGGCTGTTAGCAAGAGCTTTCCTTGCTGACCCTTTTCACGTTGGAGATTAGCTGGACATTTGCCGGTTTAGTGCCTTGTTTCTTCTGCGCAGCTTGCACAAAGCTCATTGCGGCTTTCGCGGTTCGAGTTGTGCATCGCCGGAGCTCTGCGGGAAAGAGCGAGAGAAGAGCCGCGAAAGCTCCGAGTGCGGCCAGCTCGCGTGTAGCCGCGAATGTGCGCTGTTCGCCGGTTGCAGGGCGACTGCCTTCTGCGCGGCTGCTTCCAAGTTGACGGTAACTGCCAGCGTGCTAGCTGTGTAGGACAGTGAAGAGGCTGACGCGTGTGTGTCCGTAGAGCTGCTAGAAAGCGTACGTGACGAGCAGGAAGGGCTTTCAGAGCAGCCGGTTCTCGTCTTGCACAGTCGCCACACATCCGCACTTTTAGTGCCTCAGAACCCCGGACAGCTTGCAAAACACGGCTGTAACTGTCCCAGCGCAAGCTGTTCAGGAAAGCACAGAAACGCGATGTTCGCGTGCTTTTAGCGCTGCTCGCAAGAAGCCTCCGGAGCAGGCACTTCTCGTGCAGCAACAACCGTGCCTGCTACGATCTTTCCTAGCCTCTTTTCCTCCGGGCAGCCGGCTTGAGCTGATGTGAAGTGTTGGTGGGCAAATCATCCAGAGAAGAGTCGCAATGCTTCTGGGCTGTTAGCAAGAGCTTTCCTTGCTGACCCTTTTCACGTTGGAGATTAGCTGGACATTTGCCGGTTTAGTGCCTTGTTTCTTCTGCGCAGCTTGCACAAAGCTCATTGCGGCTTTCGCGGTTCGAGTTGTGCATCGCCGGAGCTCTGCGGGAAAGAGCGAGAGAAGAGACGCGAAAGCTCCGAGTGCGGCCAGCTCGCGTGTAGCCGCGAATGTGCGCTGTTCGCCGTTTGCAGGGCGACTGCCTTCTGCGCGGCTGCTTCCAAGTTGACGGTAACTGCCAGCGTGCTAGCTGTGTAGGACAGTGAAGAGGCTGACGCGTGTGTGTCCGTAGAGCTGCTAGAAAGCGTACGTGACGAGCAGGAAGGGCTTTCAGAGCAGCCGGTTCTCGTCTTGCACAGTCGCCACACATCCGCACTTTTAGTGCCTCAGAACCCCGGACAGCTTGCAAAACACGGCTGTAACTGTCCCAGCGCAAGCTGTTCAGGAAAGCACAGAAACGCGATGTTCGCGTGCTTTTAGCGCTGCTCGCAAGAAGCCTCCGGAGCAGGCACTTCTCGTGCAGCAACAACCGTGCCTGCTACGATCTTTCCTAGCCTCTTTTCCTCCGGGCAGCCGGCTTGAGCTGATGTGAAGTGTTGGTGGGCAAATCATCCAGAGAAGCGTCGCAATGCTTCTGGGCTGTTAGCAAGAGCTTTCCTTGCTGACCCTTTTCACGTTGGAGATTAGCTGGACATTTGCCGGTTTAGTGCCTTGTTTCTTCTGCGCAGCTTGCACAAAGCTCATTGCGGCTTTCGCGGTTCGAGTTGTGCATCGCCGGAGCTCTGCGGGAAAGAGCGAGAGAAGAGCCGCGAAAGCTCCGAGTGCGGCCAGCTCGCGTGTAGCCGCGAATGTGCGCTGTTCGCCGGTTGCAGGGCGACTGCCTTCTGCGCGGCTGCTTCCAAGTTGACGGTAACTGCCAGCGTGCTAGCTGTGTAGGACAGTGAAGAGGCTGACGCGTGTGTGTCCGTAGAGCTGCTAGAAAGCGTACGTGACGAGCAGGAAGGGCTTTCAGAGCAGCCGGTTCTCGTCTTGCACAGTCGCCACACATCCGCACTTTTAGTGCCTCAGAACCCCGGACAGCTTGCAAAACACGGCTGTAACTGTCCCAGCGCAAGCTGTTCAGGAAAGCACAGAAACGCGATGTTCGCGTGCTTTTAGCGCTGCTCGCAAGAAGCCTCCGGAGCAGGCACTTCTCGTGCAGCAACAACCGTGCCTGCTACGATCTTTCCTAGCCTCTTTTCCTCCGGGCAGCCGGCTTGAGCTGATGTGAAGTGTTGGTGGGCAAATCATCCAGAGAAGAGTCGCAATGCTTCTGGGCTGTTAGCAAGAGCTTTCCTTGCTGACCCTTTTCACGTTGGAGATTAGCTGGACATTTGCCGGTTTAGTGCCTTGTTTCTTCTGCGCAGCTTGCACAAAGCTCATTGCGGCTTTCGCGGTTCGAGTTGTGCATCGCCGGAGCTCTGCGGGAAAGAGCGAGAGAAGAGCCGCGAAAGCTCCGAGTGCGGCCAGCTCGCGTGTAGCCGCGAATGTGCGCTGTTCGCCGGTTGCAGGGCGACTGCCTTCTGCGCGGCTGCTTCCAAGTTGACGGTAACTGCCAGCGTGCTAGCTGTGTAGGACAGTGAAGAGGCTGACGCGTGTGTGTCCGTAGAGCTGCTAGAAAGCGTACGTGACGAGCAGGAAGGGCTTTCAGAGCAGCCGGTTCTCGTCTTGCACAGTCGCCACACATCCGCACTTTTAGTGCCTCAGAACCCCGGACAGCTTGCAAAACACGGCTGTAACTGTCCCAGCGCAAGCTGTTCAGGAAAGCACAGAAACGCGATGTTCGCGTGCTTTTAGCGCTGCTCGCAAGAAGCCTCCGGAGCAGGCACTTCTCGTGCAGCAACAACCGTGCCTGCTACGATCTTTCCTAGCCTCTTTTCCTCCGGGCAGCCGGCTTGAGCTGATGTGAAGTGTTGGTGGGCAAATCATCCAGAGAAGCGTCGCAATGCTTCTGGGCTGTTAGCAAGAGCTTTCCTTGCTGACCCTTTTCACGTTGGAGATTAGCTGGACATTTGCCGGTTTAGTGCCTTGTTTCTTCTGCGCAGCTTGCACAAAGCTCATTGCGGCTTTCGCGGTTCGAGTTGTGCATCGCCGGAGCTCTGCGGGAAAGAGCGAGAGAAGAGCCGCGAAAGCTCCGAGTGCGGCCAGCTCGCGTGTAGCCGCGAATGTGCGCTGTTCGCCGGTTGCAGGGCGACTGCCTTCTGCGCGGCTGCTTCCAAGTTGACGGTAACTGCCAGCGTGCTAGCTGTGTAGGACAGTGAAGAGGCTGACGCGTGTGTGTCCGTAGAGCTGCTAGAAAGCGTACGTGACGAGCAGGAAGGGCTTTCAGAGCAGCCGGTTCTCGTCTTGCACAGTCGCCACACATCCGCACTTTTAGTGCCTCAGAACCCCGGACAGCTTGCAAAACACGGCTGTAACTGTCCCAGCGCAAGCTGTTCAGGAAAGCACAGAAACGCGATGTTCGCGTGCTTTTAGCGCTGCTCGCAAGAAGCCTCCGGAGCAGGCACTTCTCGTGCAGCAACAACCGTGCCTGCTACGATCTTTCCTAGCCTCTTTTCCTCCGGGCAGCCGGCTTGAGCTGATGTGAAGTGTTGGTGGGCAAATCATCCAGAGAAGAGTCGCAATGCTTCTGGGCTGTTAGCAAGAGCTTTCCTTGCTGACCCTTTTCACGTTGGAGATTAGCTGGACATTTGCCGGTTTAGTGCCTTGTTTCTTCTGCGCAGCTTGCACAAAGCTCATTGCGGCTTTCGCGGTTCGAGTTGTGCATCGCCGGAGCTCTGCGGGAAAGAGCGAGAGAAGAGCCGCGAAAGCTCCGAGTGCGGCCAGCTCGCGTGTAGCCGCGAATGTGCGCTGTTCGCCGGTTGCAGGGCGACTGCCTTCTGCGCGGCTGCTTCCAAGTTGACGGTAACTGCCAGCGTGCTAGCTGTGTAGGACAGTGAAGAGGCTGACGCGTGTGTGTCCGTAGAGCTGCTAGAAAGCGTACGTGACGAGCAGGAAGGGCTTTCAGAGCAGCCGGTTCTCGTCTTGCACAGTCGCCACACATCCGCACTTTTAGTGCCTCAGAACCCCGGACAGCTTGCAAAACACGGCTGTAACTGTCCCAGCGCAAGCTGTTCAGGAAAGCACAGAAACGCGATGTTCGCGTGCTTTTAGCGCTGCTCGCAAGAAGCCTCCGGAGCAGGCACTTCTCGTGCAGCAACAACCGTGCCTGCTACGATCTTTCCTAGCCTCTTTTCCTCCGGGCAGCCGGCTTGAGCTGATGTGAAGTGTTGGTGGGCAAATCATCCAGAGAAGAGTCGCAATGCTTCTGGGCTGTTAGCAAGAGCTTTCCTTGCTGACCCTTTTCACGTTGGAGATTAGCTGGACATTTGCCGGTTTAGTGCCTTGTTTCTTCTGCGCAGCTTGCACAAAGCTCATTGCGGCTTTCGCGGTTCGAGTTGTGCATCGCCGGAGCTCTGCGGGAAAGAGCGAGAGAAGAGCCGCG
Organism: Chlamydotis macqueenii; assembly: GCF_036417535.1. Classification (NCBI taxonomy): domain Eukaryota; kingdom Metazoa; phylum Chordata; class Aves; order Otidiformes; family Otididae; genus Chlamydotis; species Chlamydotis macqueenii. The sequence goes on from NW_028239124.1 coordinate 95,878, forward strand.
AAAGCTCCGAGTGCGGCCAGCTCGCGTGTAGCCGCGAATGTGCGCTGTTCGCCGGTTGCAGGGCGACTGCCTTCTGCGCGGCTGCTTCCAAGTTGACGGTAACTGCCAGCGTGCTAGCTGTGTAGGACAGTGAAGAGGCTGACGCGTGTGTGTCCGTAGAGCTGCTAGAAAGCGTACGTGACGAGCAGGAAGGGCTTTCAGAGCAGCCGGTTCTCGTCTTGGACAGTCGCCACACATCCGCACTTTTAGTGCCTCAGAACCCCGGACAGCTTGCAAAACACGGCTGTAACTGTCCCAGCGCAAGCTGTTCAGGAAAGCACAGAAACGCGATGTTCGCGTGCTTTTAGCGCTGCTCGCAAGAAGCCTCCGGAGCAGGCACTTCTCGTGCAGCAACAACCGTGCCTGCTACGATCTTTCCTAGCCTCTTTTCCTCCGGGCAGCCGGCTTGAGCTGATGTGAAGTGTTGGTGGGCAAATCATCCAGAGAAGCGTCGCAATGCTTCTGGGCTGTTAGCAAGAGCTTTCCTTGCTGACCCTTTTCACGTTGGAGATTAGCTGGACATTTGCCGGTTTAGTGCCTTGTTTCTTCTGCGCAGCTTGCACAAAGCTCATTGCGGCTTTCGCGGTTCGAGTTGTGCATCTCCGGAGCTCTGCGGGAAAGAGCGAGAGAAGAGCCGCGAAAGCTCCGAGTGCGGCCAGCTCGCGTGTAGCCGCGAATGTGCGCTGTTCGCCGGTTGCAGGGCGACTGCCTTCTGCGCGGCTGCTTCCAAGTTGACGGTAACTGCCAGCGTGCTAGCTGTGTAGGACAGTGAAGAGGCTGACGCGTGTGTGTCCGTAGAGCTGCTAGAAAGCGTACGTGACGAGCAGGAAGGGCTTTCAGAGCAGCCGGTTCTCGTCTTGCACAGTCGCCACACATCCGCACTTTTAGTGCCTCAGAACCCCGGACAGCTTGCAAAACACGGCTGTAACTGTCCCAGCGCAAGCTGTTCAGGAAAGCACAGAAACGCGATGTTCGCGTGCTTTTAGCGCTGCTCGCAAGAAGCCTCCGGAGCAGGCACTTCTCGTGCAGCAACAACCGTGCCTGCTACGATCTTTCCTAGCCTCTTTTCCTCCGGGCAGCCGGCTTGAGCTGATGTGAAGTGTTGGTGGGCAAATAATCCAGAGAAGAGTCGCAATGCTTCTGGGCTGTTAGCAAGAGCTTTCCTTGCTGACCCTTTTCACGTTGGAGATTAGCTGGACATTTGCCGGTTTAGTGCCTTGTTTCTTCTGCGCAGCTTGCACAAAGCTCATTGCGGCTTTCGCGGTTCGAGTTGTGCATCGCCGGAGCTCTGCGGGAAAGAGCGAGAGAAGAGCCGCGAAAGCTCCGAGTGCGGCCAGCTCGCGTGTAGCCGCGAATGTGCGCTGTTCGCCGGTTGCAGGGCGACTGCCTTCTGCGCGGCTGCTTCCAAGTTGACGGTAACTGCCAGCGTGCTAGCTGTGTAGGACAGTGAAGAGGCTGACGCGTGTGTGTCCGTAGAGCTGCTAGAAAGCGTACGTGACGAGCAGGAAGGGCTTTCAGAGCAGCCGGTTCTCGTCTTGCACAGTCGCCACACATCCGCACTTTTAGTGCCTCAGAACCCCGGACAGCTTGCAAAACACGGCTGTAACTGTCCCAGCGCAAGCTGTTCAGGAAAGCACAGAAACGCGATGTTCGCGTGCTTTTAGCGCTGCTCGCAAGAAGCCTCCGGAGCAGGCACTTCTCGTGCAGCAACAACCGTGCCTGCTACGATCTTTCCTAGCCTCTTTTCCTCCGGGCAGCCGGCTTGAGCTGATGTGAAGTGTTGGTGGGCAAATCATCCAGAGAAGCGTCGCAATGCTTCTGGGCTGTTAGCAAGAGCTTTCCTTGCTGACCCTTTTCACGTTGGAGATTAGCTGGACATTTGCCGGTTTAGTGCCTTGTTTCTTCTGCGCAGCTTGCACAAAGCTCATTGCGGCTTTCGCGGTTCGAGTTGTGCATCGCCGGAGCTCTGCGGGAAAGAGCGAGAGAAGAGCCGCGAAAGCTCCGAGTGCGGCCAGCTCGCGTGTAGCCGCGAATGTGCGCTGTTCGCCGGTTGCAGGGCGACTGCCTTCTGCGCGGCTGCTTCCAAGTTGACGGTAACTGCCAGCGTGCTAGCTGTGTAGGACAGTGAAGAGGCTGACGCGTGTGTGTCCGTAGAGCTGCTAGAAAGCGTACGTGACGAGCAGGAAGGGCTTTCAGAGCAGCCGGTTCTCGTCTTGGACAGTCGCCACACATCCGCACTTTTAGTGCCTCAGAACCCCGGACAGCTTGCAAAACACGGCTGTAACTGTCCCAGCGCAAGCTGTTCAGGAAAGCACAGAAACGCGATGTTCGCGTGCTTTTAGCGCTGCTCGCAAGAAGCCTCCGGAGCAGGCACTTCTCGTCCCCACAGTTTTGAGGAATCAGCTAGCAAAGGACTTGGAATCATGGGAACCACCTTCAGAAGAAGGGAAGGTGTTACAGTATGTAGACGACCTTCTTATTGCAACCAGAACCAAAGAATCCTGTGTCATTTGGACCGTGAGTCTGTTCAATTTCCTGGGACTACAGGGATATCGGGTTTCTAAGAAAAAGGCACAGGCGTTGTTACAACCCCAGGTCACGTACCTGGGGTACGAGATCAGTGCCGGACAACGGATCCTAGGACAAGCCCGGAAAGAGGCCATATACCAAAGCCCCCGACCACAAACTATAAAGGAACTACGGACATTCTTAGGAATGACAGGGTGGTGCCAACTTTGGATATGTGATTATGGTCTGCCTGTTTAAGCCACTCTATTCCCTGATAGCAGCTAACCAAAAGGATCTCCAGTGGGATGCTGAGTCAGATCGAGCCTTCCATCAGCTGAAGAAAGCCCTGATGTCGGCATCAGCATTGGGACTTCCTGATGTGAGTAAGCCATTTTTTCTATTTTCCCACGAAAAACAAGGAATGGCACTAGGAATATTGGCACAAGATTTGGGACCATACAGACGGGCGGTAGCATACTTCTCCAAACAGCTGGATGCCGCTGCGAAAGGGTGGCTGTTCTGGTTTTGTTAGTGGGGGGGTGCTAAGGTGGTAGCTTCTGTAGGAAACTGCTAGAAGTCGCTCCCCTTTGTTCAGTGGACTTGGCCGGGCCTAGGGCGGACCCACTGCTGGCCAAGGCCGAGCCAATTGGTAGCAGAATGTTCTGTGATAATGCCTCTGCTATAACATATTTAAGAAGGGGGAAACAGAAAAAAAAAAGGGAGAGATGTGAAGCAGCTGAGCGGGGGGCAGAGAGGGGGAAGCGCGAGCCTTGTGGGCCTTGCAGGCCTCACCCTCTGGCCTCCCACCGGGCAGCCGACTGGGCCCAACTCGGCCCGGCCTGGCTGCAAGAAGTGGAGAGGAGCAGTTGAAGTGAATAAGATGTAAAAAGGATCCTGAGAGGCGTCTGCCAGCCTGTTGCGAGGAACGGCTGCAGACGCCAAGGTTAGTGAAGAAGGAGGGGGAGGAGTAATGCGGCTCCTGGCCAAGATTCCTCTGCAACTCGTGGTGACGACCATGGTGGAGCAGGTTGTCCCCCTGCAGCCCATGGAGGTCCACGGAGGGGCAGAGGTCCACCTGCAGCCTGTGGAGGACCCCACGCCGGAACAGGTAGAGGCCTGAAGGAGGCTGTGCCCCGTGGAGGGCCCGCTGGGACAGCTGTTCTAGAGGGACTGCACCCTGTGGAAGAGATGACCCATGCCGGGGCAGTTTCACGGAGGACTGTGGGCCGTGGGAGGGACCCCACGCTGGAGCAGAGGAGGAATGCAAGTAGTTCTTCCCCCAACGATGACACAGAGGCGTAAAACAACGCGTGATGAACTGACTGCGACCCCCATTCCCCCCCCCCCGCCCCCGACCCCCCCTCCATGCTGCTCGGGAGGGGAAGGTAGTAGAGATAATGTTAAGCCCGGGAAGAGGGAGGAGTGGGGGGAGGTTATCTTGTTCCCTGTCTCATTCTCCTGCTAGTTTTAGAAATAAATGAGTGTTTTTCCCCAAGTCGAGTCTGTTTTGCCTGTAACGGTAACTTTACAAATTTCTTCCCGTCCTTATCTCAAACCTCGAGCCGTTTTTCTTATATCATCTCCCCCTATTCTCTCGGAGGGTGGGGGGAGCGAGAGAGAGACTGTGTAGTCTGGTCCTGATCAGGGCTGAACTGCGACAGTGGCCCAGCTGTCTGAGAGCAGTAGCAGCTGTCATTCTAAACATTCAAGAAGCCTGAAAGTTCACTCTAGGCCAGAAAATGACTGTCCTAGTTTCCCAGACTGTATCTGCGGTCCTTGAAGCAAAAGGAGGGCATTGGCTTTCCCCACAAAGGTTCCTGAAATATCAAGCTATAATGGTTGAACAGGATGATGTTGAAATCGTGACCACAAACATCATCAATCCGGCCTCATTCCTTGATGGGAACATCGGGGAGCCGGTGAGTCATGACTGCTTGGAAACAATTGAAACCATGTATTCTAGTCGAACGGATCTTAAAGATGTCCCTGTCGATGGAGCCGAACATTGGTTCACCGATGGAAGCAGCTATATGTTAAATGGAAGGCGACATTCCGGATATGCTGTTACCACTTTTGAAAAGGTGATAGAGTCCAGGCCACTATCAGCCGACGTCTCAGCCCAAAAGGCCGAGATCATAGCCCTTACCTGAGCCCTGGAGAGAGCCCAGGGAAGGACTGTAAACATTTGGACTGACCCTAAATATGCCTTTGGGGTGGTACATGCCCATGGAGCAATATGGAAGGAAAGAGGACTGTTAAATTCTCATGGAAAAACCATCAAACACGCAGAAGGGATTTTGAAAATCCTGAATGCAGTCCAGCTTCCCAAAAAGGTGGCAATTATGCATATTAAAGCACACCAGAAAGTGAGCACAGAATTGGAAAGAGGAAATGAGCTGGCAGATAGGGAAGCAAAACAAGCAGCTAGAGAAACAATCAAGGTAGAGGGTGCGCTAATACCTGATGGACAGGTATTTCTAGAAGGTAAACCAGAATACACAAAGGAAGTCGGCAAACTTATTAATGATCTAAAGGGGTCATATAATGAGGAAGGGTGGGCCAATTACTACCCCTCACACGGGAGGGTAGTAATTCCCTCCTACATGATATGGTCAGTAGTCCGAGAAGAACATAGAAAAAGACACTGGGGGGAGGGGGGGGCAGAAGCCCTATATAAAGATCTCATCAGGAACATAATAGCGTGAAACTTAGACACCAGCGTTAGACAAGTAACTCAACAATGTGATCTTTGTCTCCAGACTAATCCTAAAGTTGTAAAAGGGCCGAAACTTGAAAAAATCGGAAAGGGGAATGGTCCGGGACAACGTTGGCAGATTGATTTCTCAGAACTCCCTAGAAAAGGGGGGTATCGATACTTATTAGTACTTACGGATACCTTTTCAGGCTGGCCAGAAGCTTTCCCGTGCGGAACTGCTAAAGCCTGGGAAGTAACCAAAATACTGCTCCAGGAAATAGTACCTAGGTTTGGAGTCGCAGCAGTAATGTCATCGGATAGAGGACCACATTTTGTGTCCAGAATAGTACAAGCAATTAGCCACCATCTAGGGATAGAGTGGCAATTACATATCTCTTACCGACCACAATCAAGTGGCCAGGTGGAGAAAATGAATCACCTAATCAAACAACAGATTGTCAAGTTGGGTCAGGAAACTAATCTAACTTTACCATTAGCTCTTATACGAATACGAACCAGACCAAGAGCAAGAGAAGGGCTTAGTCCATTCGAAATTCTATATGGACGACCCTATGGGGTACAAAAGGGAACGTCTTCACAAATTGGTGAAGAAATAATGACCTCCTATATGGTGGCACTAAACAAACAATTAAAAAGAATTGAAAAACATGCAATGGGAACACGTCGTAGGGGTCTGGATGGGCCTGTTCACGATATACAACCAGGGGACTATGTATATGTTAAGTCTCTTACAGAAAAAACTCTGGAACCACAGTGGGCCGGACCTTTTCAAGTCCTCCTCTCCACCTACACGGCAATTAAGGTAAAGGGACAGAACTCCTGGATACACCATACTCGGATCAAGAGAGCCTCTGCAACCTTGTGGAAAGTAACTCCAGACAACAACGAAGACTTGAGACTTAAACTCGTTCGAACGGATAAGGGCGGGAACAGTGCAGTAGTGAACCGGAGGGACACCACAGCAAACGATACCGGACAAAGAAACCGGGACCGGCCAGTAACTAATCTCGCCCAAATCTGTCATCGGTGCAGTTTATATCTTATTTGTCATTTTATTATAGGAAATATAAAACCCATTTTAGCAGGTCACCAAAGGCAGTACATTATCTACAGAAGTAGCTGTACTAATCCACTAGACCAACTAAATCCTAAAATGACCAATTGTTTAATTGGAATTGTGATTGGGCTTACAATATTTTCCTGCATCTTACCACTAACTTGTAATCAAAAGGACACCAAATGGCCGTGGTCTCACGCCTCCCTTGGGTTTACAGGAAGCATGGGACCACCTTTTAAACGGTCGGGCTTAAACTTGGCCACTGTGGTTATGCACAAAATGGAAATGTACTCAGGGCATGAGTGGGGCTGGGACAGAGGCAACAGGGATCCTTAATACTATGGTGCGCCCCGTTGTGATCTTATTGATTAGCTTAGGAGTTTTATTAATATTAACTATTGTGCTGTACCTATGGGTTTGGAGAATGTTTAAGAAAGTAACACTGTCGTAGTTCAGCCCCGATCAGGACCAGACTACGCAGTCTCTCTCTCACTCCTCCCACCCTCCGAGAGAACAGGGGGAGATAATGTAAGGAAAAACGGCTCGAGGTTTGAGATAAGGACAGGGAGAAATCCTTAAATTTACCATCACGGGCAAAACAGACTCGACTTGGGGAAAACTATTCATTTATTACTACAAACAGCAAGATAATGAGACAGAGAACAAGATAACCTCCCTCCACCCCTCCCTCTTCCCAAGCTTAACATCGAGCGATATAAAACCGGGAAGGGGGCAGGGCCACCCGGTTTTTCACTGAGGGGGCGGGGCCATCGCGGCTGCACCCCCCGCCTAGGCCCCGCCCCCCTCCCCCGGCCAGGCGGCGTTCACTGGAAGGGGCTGCACGACAAGGACGACGCCGGCGCCTACGCCATGGCCAGCGTCTCCGGCAGCGACGAGGGCTGAGCCCCCGCGGACGGCCCCGTGCCGGGAGGAAGCCCCGCCCACCCCCTTCCTCCGAGGAAGAGGAGGGGACGGCGCTGCTTTGCCAGCGCGGCATGGGCCACGAGTAAAAACTCCCCTGGGCCCCTTCCCGCCTCTCATCTCTGCCCAGCGTTCTGTCCCAAGATGGCCGCCGTGGGCGGGGCCATCGCGGGTCTTGAGAGCTCAACCAGGTTGGCCAACCCAACGTGGCCCCGCCCATAAGCTGGGGGGGTGGGGGGCGGAGCTCACTCGGGTCTCACCTTGCCGCCATTGGACACCGGAGGTCTTCCCTCGCCGCCATTGGGTGTCTCGGGTCGTCCCTCGCCGCGATTGGGTGTCTCGGGTCCTCCCTCGCCGTGGGTGGGGCGACCCCCAAAATGGCCTCCTTGCCCCACAAAATGCGCTCTCGCCCCCGAAAGTGGTCTCCTGCCCCATAACTGGGCCTTCTACCCCCCAAAATGGCGTCCTGCCCCCCAAAATGCTCTCTTGCCCCCGAAAGTGGCCCCCTGCCCCACAACTGGGCCTTCTACCCCCCCAAAATGGCGTCCTGCCCCCATAAAATGGCGTCCTGCTGTTATAGTTTATCTGCCCTCTTTGTCCAATTAACTGACAGAGATTGGCCAATTAAAAATTTGGTTTATTAAAGCAAGCGACCAGTAAGCAAAACAGCGCTGGGCGGCCGGGGAGTCTCCTGCTCCGCCAATGGCGCGCGCCGAGATAGCAAACCGCCCCATTCTTATACAGTAAAAACAATAAATATTCCGTTGATGCTTATACATATTCATTACCTAAACCCACCTACTCTCGCTTCGTATGCTAATTAGCTTATCAGTCCTTCGCGCTTGCGCAAATTCTCCCAGGAATTGTGGGCGAGGGTCTTCGGGGGTCTTTTGGGAGGAAGGCCGTAGGTCTTCTTCACGGTGTACTTTTCACCTTTGCCTGGAATGTGCTGTTCCCACAAGTTGGCAGTGTCCTTATCAGTCTGAGCCGATTCGTGTCCTTCTTGAACAAGGAGATTTATGTGATGGGTGCCATCCTGTTCTCGAATCCTTGCTCCTTTTAATCACTCCCTCCCTCCCTCGAGATAATGTGAGACTGTTTCTTGCTCCAAACCAGACTTCCCCCTCCCACTAATTGCTTCTTCAAACTATATGGTTAGAAAGTTACTGGTTTTATACCCTTCATCTTTATGAGCCCCCCCCCGCTCCCTCCTTTCGCAGTCCTGCATGCCGTTTTTACATAGCCAGGTGCCTGTGGCTGACCTTGTGTATTTAATGTAACTTTCTTGTGGCCGACTTTGTGTATTTCATATAACTCTCCATTGTTCTGACAAGGTTTGATGAACAAACAGCTCACAGTTTATTACAATCCCCCTTTTTTCTTTTCACTATTTTGTTCATCAAATCGCTTAAGCACCTGCTGGCTCAAAATGAGGGTCTCCTCCACCTCCGGTATTCCTCCCAGAGGTTCATGCTTGGCTCTCATAAGCATCAAATGAGCTGCTTCCAATCTGTTTTTTACAATTGTAACTACTCTATTGAATATACAGGGTCCAAAAGTTAATACCAGTATTAATATAATCAAGGGTCCTGCAATGGTAGATAGTAATGCGGTAAGCCAAGGAGAGTGGTTAAACCAGGACTCATACCAGCTTTGTTGCGTTTCTTGTTCTCGTTTTCGTTTTTCTAGGCCTTCCCGAAGTTTTGTCATAGTATCCCTTACAATCCCTGTGTGATCAGCATATACACAACATTGTTCTCCCAAGGCAGCACATAGCCCACCTTGTTGTAGAAACATTAAATCTAACCCCCTTCGGTTTTGTAGCACCACCTCTGATAATGATCTAACAGATTTTTCCAAGGCAGTTATTGATTGTTCAATTCTTACCAAGTCTTCGTCTACTGCTATTCTAAGTGATTGAAATTTCTGATTTTGTTGGACCAATGACGTTATTCCTGTGCCCGCGCCTGTTGCTCCTACAGCTATCAAAGTGGCTATTGTCAAAGCCGTAAAGGTAAATGGTTCTCGTTTCTGTAAGTGGTGACTCTGGGTATTCTGGTTATTATGCACAAATTCCTCAGGGTGGTATATGATCCGGGGGATTATCATCACTTGGATGCAATATTCCTCATATTCGTTGAACAATTTAAGAGATAAACAGGGAGTGATTCCAGTTTTGGAGCAGATCCATTTGGTGTTACGGGCTGGTATTAGCCAATCAGCAGGGGGCTTCCCTTTCAGGGAAGCTCTTATCTTGCATAATTTATTTTTCTCTGGGGGTACATTCCCAATACATCTCCCTTGTCCCGATACATGTTGCATCGTCAGGCCTGGTTTTCGACCTTCAGAATCCCATAAACATTGTGTTGGGTTTGAACCATTTACCCTTTTCGCCTTTGAGTGGATGCCTATTGCCTCATAGAAGGGAGGTCTAGTATCGCAACACAACCAGCAATGTTGGGTCATATTTGGGTTTGTGTGGTTTAATACCAGGTAACTGGCTTGCATCAGTTTCCAAAGAGGGTTATCCCCAGAGTTTTCGTCAGGGGTTTGGATGGCTTGGGTACTATTCATTACAATAACTTTTGTTACATCACCCTCTGTTTCCTTGACCAAACTATCAGTCAATGTCTGGTCGGGGTCTGTTTTCTTAGCCAAATCATCAGTCAGGACCTGGTTGGGGCCTACTGGCAGTGGATCATTCGAGGCTGGTTTCTTTTTAATGTGTATTAGCCCACCTCTATCTTGCCCTAGTTCCTTATTATAACGAACTCCCCGAGTTCTTCCTACTAGCCAGCTAGGGTCCTGAGGTCGGGTCACATTCAAGTGCCAGTAGTTGCAACTCCACTTTGCGATACTGACAGACCCACTTCTATCCAGTGTACGTACCACTTGCGGCTTGGGGCCCAAGATACCTTCAAGAAGGGATCTTTTCCAGGCTCTGGAATCCACCGGTTAGCAATTGTTTCACAACCCCAGTATGCGCAAAAATGTTGTCCTGGTTGGTTACAATACGATTTCCCAGGGTTAGAGCTCGGGCATAGATAAAATGGTGTACCTTCATTTTTACACGCTCCATCTACTGGCGCTAACTGACACAGAGTGGTCTTAAAGGCAGGGGCCCCTGGAGTTATTATAGTTTGTATGACTTTATCATCATCAATGCCCACTTGATGCAGTGTCCATTCGAATGGCTGATGAGCTTGGTGGCTCCGTTTCCCCCATGTTTGTGGTAACATTAAAAACAGAATAGTCAGGACGTACCGAAAAGGGTGAAGCCTCCAATTTTGTTTTAAGCCAATTTGACTAGTGCCTTTTTCCCATTTGGAACCTCGGGGCCTTTTCACTTGGAGGGCCTTTAAATCATCTGCAGTGACAGGGGTCAGTTCTCCACAGCACCTTGTCCCTCCACCTCGCTCGTCAACTCGGTTGCTTCGAGCTACGAGGAATGTCATCTTCTTGGTGGCAAGGACAATCTTCAGGAGAAATGTGATAGTGAATCGGCCCTCACTTATTTATTTTCTGTTCGGCTCCCGATTCTCCTGGGAGTAGCACTTTGGTATTTTATTTTTAAATTGTTTAAACGAGGCTACTCCTGTTTTCGGCACTTCCAAAGATATGTAAGTTCCTTCACTGCTACTACCAAACTTATTGCTACAATTAATATGAACTATGTGACACATCACTTTTCTTAAAGGCTCATATATATAATGATAATTACAATTACAACCACAATTCTGATTTCAATATAGTCCTTACGTATCCATGTATTTTCCAGGTCTCCAAGTGTGGTTCTTCTGTAAAAAAAAGGTTAACAAGCGAAGCGTCTCCGCCTTACCGATACATGTTCATTGCTCAGTTCAATTTATTAGTCTGTCTTTTTCTTCGCAGTTTTAATTTCAAGGTATTCGGGTCTCCAGAGCTCTCCCGCTGCTCCTCGGAGATGGGTCCTTTTACCCGGCTGGCATGGGTCCACCCCCGTTCAGCAGTCCGGATGGCGGTTTCTGTAGTGAGTAAAACAAGATAAGGCCCTTCCCAGCGGGGAGTTAGTGAGGACTCCTTCCATGACCTAATTAAAACGTTATCTCCAGGTTGTATATTGTGTATTGCAATGTCCAACGGAGGCCTTTGTACTGCTAAGCCTTTATCTCGCAATTGTTTCCTCATAGACATGAGTTGGATTATGTACTGTTTCAGTTGTAAATTTTCAGCCTGGGGATGATCTCGGGGAACCTCCAAATCATAAGGCATTCCATATAACATTTCGAAAGGGGAGATTCCCATATCCGTGTGAGGTTGGATTCTAATATTTAATAAGGCTAAGGGAAGGCATTTTACCCAAGATAATTTGGTCTCCATCATTAATTTGGTCAGTTGTTTCTTTATCTCACCGTTTACCCGCTCTATTTTTCCCGAACTCTGTGGGTGCCAGGGTGTATGATATTCCCACTTGGTCCCCAAAGCAGTAAAAACTTCTTTTATGATTTTTGAAGCAAAATGTGGTCCCCTAACAGAGTCAATAGTTTCAATAGAGCCATACCTAGGTATCACATTTTCAAGCAATAGTTTTGTCACCGTTTGGGCAGTGGCCCTGACTGTTGGAAATGCTTCTACAAAGTGTGTTAAATGATCTATTATTACCAACAAATATCTATACCTGCCTACTTTCGGTAGTTCGGTGAAGTCTATCTGAATTTTGGCAAAGGGTCGGTGAGCCAAATCTCTTCCCCCTAATGGTCTTTCTCTTAATTGGTGCTTGTTCACTTTTTGGCAAATTAGGCAATCTCCAATTATTCTTTTTGCTATATTATATACCCCAATGCAAGCATATTTTATGGCAAATTGATCTACTAGTGCTTGAACCCCCCAGTGGGTGTTTTCATGGTACTTGCACATGATTCTTATAGCCATAGTTTTTGAAACGACCTCTCGTCCATCAGGAAGTTCCCATTCTCCAGATTTGACTTCCCTTGCCCCCATTCAGACTAACTTGTCTTTCTCCTGCACAGTGAAGCTGTACAGGTGGTACTCTTCCCCATGCACACAACAAAACTGATAATTAGGATTCGCACAGCTACAATGAAGTGTGCTCTTCCAACAATCCTTGCAAGGAAACTTTCTATCTTTCTTTTCCTTGAAGATCATTAAAGCCGCTCGTTTTGCTTCTTGATCTGCTAGATTGTTTCCCCTTGTCAGTGGAGTTAATCCCCGCTGATGCCCTTTTAAATGGACCACTGCTATTCCTACCGGCCTCCGTAAAGCCTGCAAAATTTCAATTATTAACTCCTGATGAACCAATCCCTTTCCCTGGGAATTTATTAAGCCTCTTTCTTCCCAAATTTTCCCAAATGTATGCACTATTCCAAAGGCATATTTGGAATCCGTATAGACGGTGCCGATTTTTCCTTCTAATAATTGTAAAGCTCTTAAAACTGCGTATAACTCGCATGCTTGAGCCGACCAACTGGGACTCAGGGGCCCTGATTCTATTACCTTAAATGTTTTTCCATTAATTATCGCATATCCTGATTTTCTTTTCCCCTCTATTACCCAGGAAGATCCATCTACAAAAAGTTTTTCCCCATCCTCTAGCTCTTCTTCCTCCAAATCTGGTCTAATTTTGGCTTGTTCTTCAATAGTGTGCAGGCAATCATGAGTTATTTCCTCTGACGGTTCCCCGTACAGAAATTGTGCTGGATTCTGTAAACCAGTAACTTCAAGTTCTAGTTTAGGTGAAGATATCAGGATACCCTCGTACTTCAGGAGCCTGGCATCAGTAATCCACTTTTCAGCTTTCTGTTGTAAAATTCCTCTAATATTGTGGGGTGATAATACTTTCAGTTCTCCCCCAAAGGTAACTTTGTGAGCCTCTTCCACTAGCAGAGCCGCAGCCACTATAGCTTGTAGGCAGATAGGCCATCCTCTGCTTACAGGGTCTAACAATTTAGAAAGGTATCCTACAGGCTTTTTCTTCCCTGCCCATTCTTGCACTAACACCCCATATGCTGTTCCTTCATCAACATTAATAAATAAATAAAATGGTTTCTTGACATCCGGTAAACTCAAAACAGGAGTGTTTACCAAATCCATTTTTAAAACTTCCAATTGTTCATCATCATCCTTAGACCATTTTAACAGGCCATCCTTAGATATCTCAGCATATAAAAATTTTACTTTCCTACTATAGCCTTCAATCCATTGTCTACAATATCCCAAAAGGCCCAGCAATTGTCTGATCTGTCTCTTAGTTTTTGGAGCCGGCAATGATAATATGCCCTGAACTCTTTCTGGGTCTAACTTCTTAGTTCCTTTACTCAATCTGTGCCCTAAATATTTCACTTCCTTTTCGACAAATTGCAGTTTTGATTTCGACACCTTTAATCCCTGTAAACTTAAAAAATTTAACAACCTAATACTCTCCTCCCTAACTGCCTCCTCATCGCTGCCGGCCAACAGTAAATCGTCCACATACTGGACAAGGGTCACCCCCCCACCTAATTCGTACCCCCTCAATATTTGTTCTAATGCCTGTCCAAACAAATTTGGAGACTCGGTGAACCCTTGAGGTAAAACGGTCCACCGTAATTGTTGTTTTCTGTAAGTGTCCGGGTCTTCCCATTCAAAAGCAAAATAATCCCTGCAATCTTTCTTTAAGGGGCATGCCCAGAAGGCATCCTTTAAATCAATTACACTATACCACTGATCATTGGGGCCCAGCTGGCTTAAAAGTGTATGAGGGTTTGCCACTACAGGGAATCTGGTAACCGTTCGTTTGTTAATTTCTCGTAAATCATGCACTAATCTGTATGTCCCATCAGGTTTCTTTACAGGTAAGATGGGGGTGTTAAAAGGGGACATGCAAGGTTCTAATATTCCTTTTTCAATTAACCTTTGAATCTCAGGTTTCAATCCCTGTCTCCCCTCCATCGGTAGGGGGTATTGTTTTATTCTCACTGGTATTTCTGGGTTTCTTATTGTCACTGAAAAAGGTTCAATATCCAATTTTCCAATGGTCTCCGGAGTGCACCATACCTCAGGGTTTATTTTCCCCTCATCAACTGTCCGTAAAGGACACAACTTAATTCTTAGTTCATTTTTTATGACTTCTAAGCCAATCCCTAATTCTATCATTAAATCTCTGCCCAATAAGTTATAGTCCGCCTCAGGCACTAACAGCAAGGATCCCATCCCAAATTTAGAATCACTTTCCAAAACCACATTTTTTATTACGGGAACCCCAAAAGGCTCTCCTTTTGCTCCAATAACTTCTACTTTCTCCGAGGATGTCTCACACCACCGGGGAAATTTTTGAACAGTAGATCTTTCTGCTCCAGAGTCCACTAGGAACTCTATTTCTTGTCGCTGGGGACCCACTTTTAATGCCAGCAACTCAAGTGCCAGCAACTCAAGCTCTTGCTGCTCCTCACCGCCCATTCCCAGCGCATCTACAACACCACAGACATCGGGGCTCCGGGCTTTCCCTGACCAACAGGGCTTCGACGTTTACCACTCGCTGAACCTGGGCTCCCACTGAAAAGAACCCCGAAAAATCACGAACGTCGGACGATTGCTCCCACACCGAAAGTGCCAGCCTGTTAAGCTCTTGCTGCTCCTCACCGGCCATTGGCAGCGCATCTACAGCACCACAGACATCGCGGCTCTGGGCTTTCCCTGACCAACAGGGCTTCGACATTTACCACCAGCTGGACCTGGTTACCCATTGAAAAAAAACCCTGAAAAATCAAAAACGTCGGACGATTGATCCCACACCGAAAGTGCCAGCCAGTCAAGCTCTTGCTGCTCCTCAGCGGCCATTGGCAGCGCATCTACAACACCACAGACATCGGGGCTCCGGGCTTTCCCTGACCAACAGGGCTTCGACGTTTACCACTCGTAGCACCTGGGCTCCCACTGAAAAGAATCCCGAAAAATCACGAACGTTGGACGATTCCTCCCACACCGAAAGACCAAAAGTGCCAGCCAGTCAAGCTCTTGCTGCTCCTCACCGGCCATTGGCAGCGCATCTACAGCACCACAGACATCGGGGCTCCGGGCATTCCCTGACCAACAGGGCTTCGACGTTTACCACCAGCTGAACCTGGGCGCCCACTGAAAGTAAAACCCCGAAAAATCACGAACGTCGGACGATTCCTCCCACACCGAAAGTGCCAGCAACTCAGGCTCTTGCAGCTACTCACCGGACTTTGGCAGTGCATCTACAGCACCACAGACATCGCGGCTCCGGGCTTTCCCTGACCAACAGGGCTTCGACGTTTACCACCCGCTGCACCTGGGTGCCCCCTGAAAAAAAAACCCAGAATAATCACAAACGTCGGACGATTGCTCCCACACCAAAAGTGCCAGCCAGTCAAGCTCTTGCTGCTCCTCACCGCCCATTCCCAGCGCATCTACAGCACCACAGACATCAGGGGTCTGGACATTCCCTGACGAACAGAACTTCGACGTTTACCACCCGCTGCACCTGGGCTCCCACTGAAAAAAACCCCCGAAAAATCACAAACGTCGGACGATTGCTCCCACACCGAAAGTGCCAGCAACTCAAGCTCTTGCTGCTCCTCACCGGCCATTCCCAGCGCATCTACAGCACCACAGACATCGGGGCTCCGGGCTTTCCCTGACCAACAGGGCTTCGACATTTACCATCAGCTGCACCTGGGTGCCCCCTGAAAAAAAAACCCCAAAAATCACAAATATCGGACGATTTCTGACACACCTTAAATACCAGCCTGTCAAGCTCTTGCTGCTCCTCACCGCCCATTGGCAGCGCACCTACATCACCACAGACATCGGGGCTCCGGGCTTTCCCTGACCAACAGGGCTTCGACATTTACCACAGGTTGCACCTGGGCTCCCACTGAAAAAAAACCCCGAAAAATCACGAACATCGGAAGATTGCTCCCACACCGAAAGTGCCAGCCAGTCAAACTCTTGCTGTTCCTCACCAGCCATTGGCAGCGCATCTACAGCACCACAGACATCGGGGCTCCGGGCTTTCTCTGACCAACAGGGCTTCGACGTTTACCACCCGATGCACCTGGGCGCCCAGTCGAAAAAATCCCCAAAAAATCACGAACGTCGGACGATTGCTCCCACACCGAAAGTGCCAGCCAGTCAAGCTCATGCTGCTCCTCACAGGCCATTCCCAGCGCATATACAGCACCACAGACATCGGGGCTCCGGGCATTCCCTGACAAACAGGGCTTCGACATTTACCACCAGCTGCACCTGGGCGCCCACTGAAATAAAACCCGGAAAAATCACGAACATCGGACGATTGCTCCCACACCGAAAGTGCCAGCAACTCAAGCTCTTGCTGCTCCTCACCGGACTTTGGCAGTGCATCTACAGCACCACAGACATCGGGGTTCTGCGCTTTCCCTGACCAACAGGGCTTCGACGTTTACCACCAGCTGAACCTGGGCGACCGCTGAAAAAAATAAAAGAAAAATCACGAACGTCGGACGATTGCTCCCACAGCAAAAGTGCCAGCCAGTCAAGCTCTTGCTGCTCCTCAACGGCCACTGGCAGCGCATCTACAGCACCACAGACATCGCGGCTCTGGGCTTTCCCTGATGAACCGGGCTTCGACATTTACCACCAGCTGAAGCTGGGTGCCCACTGAAAAAAAAACCCCAAAAATCACAAACGTCGGACGATTCCTGCCACACCTTAAATGCCAGCCTGTCAACCTCTTGCTGCTCCTCACCGGCCATTCCCAGGGCATCTACAACACCGCAGACATCGGGGCTCCGGGCTTTCCGTGACCAACAGGGCTTCGACGTTTACCACTCACTGAACCTGGGCTCCCACTGAAAAGAACCCCGAAAAATCACGAACATCGGACGATTGCTCCCACAACGAAAGTGCCAGCAACTCAAGCTCTTGCTGCTCCTCACCGGACTTTGGCAGTGCATCTACAGCACCACAGACATCGGGGTTCTGCGCTTTCCCTGACCAACAGGGCTTCGACGTTTACCACCAGCTGAACCTGGGCGACTGCTGAAAAAAATAAAAGAAAAATCACGAACGTCGGACGATTGCTCCCACAGCAAAAGTGCCAGCAACTCAAGCTCTTGCTGCTCCTCAACGGCCACTGGCAGCGCATCTACAGCACCACAGACATCGCGGCTCCGGGCTTTCCCTGATGAACCGGGCTTCGACATTTACCACCAGCTGAACCTGGGTGCCCACTGAAAAAAAAACCCCAAAAATCACAAACGTCGGACGATTCCTGCCACACCTTAAATGCCAGCCTGTCAACCTCTTGCTGCTCCTCACCGGCCATTCCCAGGGCATCTACAACACCGCAGACATCGGGGCTCCGGGCTTTCCCTGACCAACAGGGCTTCGACGTTTACCACTCACTGAACCTGGGCTCCCACAGAAAAGAACCCCGAAAAATCACGAACGTGAGACGATTGCTCCCACACCGAAAGTTCCAGCCAGTCAAGCTCTTGCTGCTCCTCCCCGGCCAGTGGCAGCGCATCTACAGCACCACAGATATCGGGGCTCCGAGCTTTCCCTGACCAACAGGGCTTCGACGTTTATCACCAGCTGCACCTGGGCGCCCACTGAAATAAAACCCCGAAAAATCACAAACGTCGGACGATTCCTCCCACACCAAAAGTGCCAGCAACTCAAGCTCTTGCTGTTCCTCACCGGACTTTGGCAGTGCATCTACAGCACCACAGACATCGGGGCTCCGGGCTTTCCCTGACCAACAGGGCTTCGACGTTTACCACCAGCTGCACCTGGGCGCCCACTGAAAAAAAACCCTGAAAAATCAAAAACGTCGGACGATTGATCCCACACCGAAAGTGCCAGCCAGTCAAGCTCTTGCTGTTCCTCACCGGCCATTGGCAGCGCATCTACAACACCACAGACATCGGGGCTCCGGGCTTTCCCTGACCAACAGGGCTTCGACGTTTACCACTCGTAGCACCTGGGCTCCCACTGAAAAGAATCCCGAAAAATCACGAACGTTGGACGATTCCTCCCACACCGAAAGACAAAAAGTGCCAGCCAGTCAAGCTCTTGCTGCTCCTCACCGGCCATTGGCAGCGCATCTACAGCACCACAGACATCGGGGCTCCGGGCTTTCCCTGACCAACAGGGCTTCGACATTTACCACCAGCTGCACCTGCGTGCCCCCTGAAAAAAAAACCCAGAATAATCACAAACGTCGCATGATTCCTGCCACACCTTAAATGCCAGCCTGTCAAGCTCTTGCTGCTCCTCACGGCCCATTCCCAGCGCATCTACAGCACCACAGACATCGGGGCTCCGGGCTTTCCCTGACCAACAGGGCTTCGACGTTTACCACCAGCTGAACCTGGGCGCCCACTGAAAGTAAAACCCCGAAAAATCACGAACGTCGGACGATTCCTCCCACAACGAAAGTGCCAGCAACTCAGGCTCTTGCAGCTACTCACCGGACTTTGGCAGTGCATCTACAGCACCACAGACATCGCGGCTCCGGGCTTTCCCTGACCAACAGGGCTTCGACGTTTACCACCAGCTGCACCTGGGCTCCCACTTAAATAAAACCCCGAAAAATCACGAACGTCGGACGATTGCTCCCACACCAAAAGTGCCAGCAACTCAAGCTCTTGCTGCTCCTCACCGGCCATTCCCAGCGCATCTACAGCACCACAGACATCGGGGCTCCGGGCTTTCCCTGACCAACAGGGCTTCGACATTTACCACCAGCTGCACCTGGGTGCCCACTGAAAAAAAAACCCCAAAAATCACAAATATCGGACGATTTCTGCCACACCTTAAATGCCAGCCTGTCAAGCTCTTGCTGCTCCTCACCTCCCATTCCCAGCGCATCTACAGCACCACAGACATCGGGGCTCCGGGCTTTCGCTGACCAACAGGGCTTCGACGTTTACCACCAGCTGCACCTGGGCTCCCACTGAAAAGAACCCCCGAAAAATCACGAACATCGGACGATTGCTCCCACACTACAAGTGCCAGCCAGTCAAGCTCTTGCTGCTCCTCACCGCCCATTCCCAGCGCACCTACAGCACCACAGACATCGAGGCTCCGGGCTTTCCCTGACGAACAGGGCTTCGACCTTTAACATCAGCTGCACCTGGGCTAGCACTGAAAAAAAAAACCAAATAATCACAAATGTCGGATGATTGCTCCCACACCGAAAGTGCCAGTCAGTCAAGCTCTTGCTGCTCCTCACCGGCCATTGCCAGCCCATCTACAGCACCACAGACATCGGGGCTCCGGGATTTCCCTGACGAACAGGGCTTCGACATTTACCACCAGCTGCACCTGGGCGCCCACTGAAATAAAACCCCGAAAAATCACGAACGTCGGACGATTGCTCCCACAACGAAAGTGCCAGCAACTCAGGCTCTTGCTGTTCCTCACCGGCCATTCCCAGCGCATCTACAGCACCACAGACATCGCGGCTCCGGGCTTTCCCTGACCAACAGGCCTTCGACGTTTACCACCTGCACCTGGGCGCCCACTGAAATAAAACCCCGAAAAATCACGAACGTCGGACGATTGCTCCCACAACGAAAGTGCCAGCCAGTCAAGCTCTTGCTGCTACTCACCGGACTTCGGCAGTGCATCTACAGCACCACAGACATCGGGGTTCTGCGCTTTCCCTGACCAACAGGGCTTCGACGTTTAACCACCAGCTGCACCTGGGCGCCCACTGAAAAAAATAAACGAAAAATCACGAACATCGCACGATTGCTCCCACACCGAAAGTGCCAGCCAGTCAAGCTCTTGCTGCTCCTCACCAGCCATTCCCAGCGCATCTACAGCACCACAGACATCGGGGCTCCGGGCGTTCCCTGACCAACAGGGCTTCGACGTTTACCACCAGCTGCACCTGGGCGCCCACTGAAAAAAACCCCGAAAAATCACAAACGTCGGACGATTGCTCCTACACCGAAAGTGCCAGCCACACAAGCACTTGCTGCTCCTCACGGGCCATTCGCAGCGCATCTACAGCACCACAGACATCGGGGCTCCGGGCTTTCCCTGACCAACAGGGCTTCGACGTTTACCACTCGCTGCACCTGGGCTCCCACTGAAAAGAACCCCAAAAATCACGAACGTCGGACGATTGCTCCCACACCGAAAGTGCCAGCCTGTCAAGCTCTAGCTGCTCCTCACCAGCCATTCCCAGCGCATCTACAGCACCAAAGACATCGGGGCTCCGGGCTTTCCCTGACCAACAGGGCATCGACGTTGACCACTCACTGAACCTGGGCTCCCACTGAAATAAAACCCCGAAAAATCACGAACATCGGACGATTGCTCCCACACCGAAAGTGCCAGCAACACAAGCTCTTGCTGCTCCTCACCGGCCATTCCCAGCGCATCTACAGCACCACAGACATCGGGGCTCCGGGCTTTCCCTGACCAACTGGGCTTCGACGTTTACCACCAGCTGAACCTGGGCGCCCAGTTAATAAAAATCCCCAAAAATCACAAACGTCCGACGATTGCTCCCACAGCCAAAGTGCCAGACAGTCAAGCTCTTCCTGCTCCTGACCGGCCATTGGAGGCGCATCTACAGCACCACAGACATCGGGGCTCCGGGCATTCCCTGACCAACAGGGCTTCGACATTTACCACCAGCTGCACCTGGGCGCCCACTGAAATAAAACCCCGAAAAATCACGAACGTCCGACGATTGATCCCACACCGAAAGTGCCAGCCAGTCAAGCTCATGCTACTTCTCACCAGCCATTCCCAGCGCATCTACAGCGCCACAGACATCGGGGCTCCGGGCTTTCCCTGACCAACAGGCCTTCGAAGTTTACCACCAGCTGCACCTGGGCGCCCACTGAAATAAAACCCCGAAAAATCACAAACGTCGGACGATTGCTCCCACACCGAAAGTGCCAGCCTGTCAAGCTCTTGCTGCTACTCACCGGCCATTCCCAGCGCATATAAAGCACCACACACATCGGGGCTCCGGGCTTTCCCTGATGAACAGGTCTTTGACGATTACCACCAGCTGCACCTGGGCGCCCACAGAAAAAAATAAACGAAATATCACGAACATCAGACGATTGCTCCCACACCGAAAGTGCCAGCCAGTCAAGCTCTTGCTGCTCCTCACCGGCCATTCCCAGCACATCTACAGCACCACAGACATCGGGGCTCCGGGCTTTCCCTGACCAACAGGCCTTCGACGTTTACCACCAGCTGCACCTGGGCGCCCACTGAAAAAAATAAACTAAAAATCACAAACGTCGGACGATTGCTCCCACAACGAAAGTGCCAGCAACTCAAGCTCTTGCTGCTACTCACCAGACTTTGGCAGTGCATCTACAGCACCACAGACATCGGGGTTCTGCGCTTTCCCTGACCAACAGGGCTTCGACGTTTACCACCAGCTGAACCTCGGCGCCCACTGAAAAAAATTAAAGAAAAATCACGAACGTCGGACGATTGCTCCCACAGCAAAAGTGCCAGCCAGTCAAGCTCTTGCTGCTCCTCACCGCCCACTGGCAGCGAATCTACAGCACCACAGACATCGGGACTCTGGGCTTTCCCTGACCAACAGGGCTTCGACATTTACCACCAGCTGCACCTGGGTGCCCACTGAAAAAAAAACCCCAAAAATCACAAACGTCGGACGATTCCTGCCACACCTTAAATGCCAGCCTGTCAACCTCTTGCTGCTCCTCCCCGGCCATTCCCAGCGCATCTACAATACCACAGACATCAGGGCTCCGGGCTTTCCCTGACCAACAGGGCTTCGACGTTTACCACTCGCTGAACCTGGGCTCCCACTGAAAAGAACCCCGAAAAATCACGAACGTCGGACGATTGCTCCCACACCGAAAGTGCCAGCCAGTCAAGCTCTTGCTGCTCCTCACCGGCCATTCCCAGCGCATCTACAGCACCACAGACATCTGGGCTCCGGGCTTTCCCTGACCAACAGGGCTTCGATGTTTACCACCAGCTGAACCGGGGCGCCCAGTGAATAAAAATCCCCAAAAATCACAAACGTCGGACGATTGCACCCACACCGAAAGTGCCAGCATGTCAGCCTCTTGCTGCTCCTCACCGGCCATTGGCAGCGCATCTACAGCACCACAGACATCGGGGCTCCGGGCTTTCCCTGACGAACAGGGCTTCGAAATTTACCACCGGCTGCACCTGGGCGCCCACTGAAATAAAACCCCGAAAAATCACGAACGTCGGACGATTGCTCCCACACCGAAAGTGCCAGCAACTCAATCTCTTGCTGCTCCTCACCGGCCATTCCCAGCGCATCTACAGCACCACAGACATCGGGGCTCCGGGCTTTCCCTGACCAACTGGGCTTCGACGTTTACCACCAGCTGAACCTGGGAGCCCAGTGAATAAAAATGCCCAAAAATCACAAACGTCCGACGATTGCTCCCACACCCAAAGTGCCAGCCTGTCAAGCTCTTGCTGCTCCTCACCGGCCATTGGCAGCGCATCTACAGCACCACAGATATCGGGGCTCCGAGCTTTCCCTGAACAACAGGGCTTCGACATTTACCACCAGCTGAACCTGGGCTCCCACTGAAATAAAACCCCGAAAAATCAAAAACGTCGGACGATTGCTCCCACACCGAAAGTGCCAGCCAGTCAAGCTCTTGCTGCTACTCACCGGACTTTGGCAGTGCATCTACAGCACCACAGACATTGGGGTTCTGCGCTTTCCCTAACCAACAGCGCTTCGTCGCTTACCACCAGCTGAACCTGGGCGCCCACTGAAAAAAATAAACGAAAAATCACGAACATCGGACGATTGCTCCCACACCGAAAGTGCCAGCAACTCAAGCTCTTGCTGCTACTCACCGCCCATTGGCAGCGCATCTACAGCACCACAGACATCGGGGCTCCGGGCTTTCCCTGACCAACAGGGCTTCGACATTTACCACGAGCTGCACCTGGGCGCCCACTGAAAAGAACCCCGAAAAATCACGAACGTCGGACGATTGCACCCACACCGAAAGTGCCAGCAACACAAGCTCTTGCTGCTTTTCACCGCCCATTCCCAGCGCATCTACAGCACCACAGACATCGGGGCTCCGAGCTTTCCCTGAACAAAAGGGCTTCGACATTTACCACCAGCTGCACCTGGTTACCCACTGAAATAAAACCCTGAAAGATCAAAAACGTCGGACGATTGCTCCCACACCAAAAGTGCCAGCCAGTCAAGCTCTTGCTGTTCCTGACCGGACATTGGCAGTGCATCTACAGCACCACAGACATCGGGGCTCCGAGCTTTCCCTGACCAACAGGGCTTCGACGTTTACCACCAGCTGCACCTGGGCGCCCACTGAAATAAAACCCCGAAAAATAAAAAATGTCGGACAATTCCTCCCACACCGAAAGTGCCAGCCAGTCAAGCTCTTGCTGCTACTCACCGGCCATTCCCAGCGCATCTACAGCACCACAGACATCGGGGCTCCAGGCTTTCCCTGACCAACAGGGCTTCGACATTTACCACCAGCTGCACCTGGGTGCCCACTGAAAAAAAAAACCCCAAAAATCACAAATGTCGGACGATTCCTGCCACACCTTAAATGCCAGCCTGTCAAGCTCTTGCTGCTACTCACCGCCCATTCCCAGCGCATCTACAGCACCACAGACATCGGGGCTCCGGGCTTTCCCTGACCAACAGGGCTTCGACATTTACCACCAGCTGCACCTGGTTACCCACTGAAAAAAACCCCGAAAAATCAAAAACGTCAGACGATTGATCCCACACCGAAAGTGAAAGCAACACAAGCTCTTGCTGCTCCTCACCGGCCATTGGCAGCGCATCTACAGCACCACAGACATCGGGGCTCCGGGGTTTCCCTGACCAACCGGGCTTCGACGTTTACCACCAGCTGCACCTGGGCGCCCACTGAAAAAAACCCCGAAAAATCACAAACGTCGGACGATTGCTCCTACACCGAAAGTGCCAGCCACACAAGCACTTGCTGCTCCTCACGGGCCATTCGCAGCGCATCTACAGCACCACAGACATCGGGGCTCCGGGCTTTCCCTGACCAACAGGGCTTCGACGTTTACCACTCGCTGCACCTGGGCTCCCACTGAAAAGAACCCCAAAAATCACGAACGTCGGACGATTGCTCCCACACCGAAAGTGCCAGCCTGTCAAGCTCTAGCTGCTCCTCACCAGCCATTCCCAGCGCATCTACAGCACCAAAGACATCGGGGCTCCGGGCTTTCCCTGACCAACAGGGCATCGACGTTGACCACTCACTGAACCTGGGCTCCCACTGAAATAAAACCCCGAAAAATCACGAACATCGGACGATTGCTCCCACACCGAAAGTGCCAGCAACACAAGCTCTTGCTGCTCCTCACCGGCCATTCCCAGCGCATCTACAGCACCACAGACATCGGGGCTCCGGGCTTTCCCTGACCAACTGGGCTTCGACGTTTACCACCAGCTGAACCTGGGCGCCCAGTTAATAAAAATCCCCAAAAATCACAAACGTCCGACGATTGCTCCCACAGCCAAAGTGCCAGACAGTCAAGCTCTTCCTGCTCCTGACCGGCCATTGGAGGCGCATCTACAGCACCACAGACATCGGGGCTCCGGGCATTCCCTGACCAACAGGGCTTCGACATTTACCACCAGCTGCACCTGGGCGCCCACTGAAATAAAACCCCGAAAAATCACGAACGTCCGACGATTGATCCCACACCGAAAGTGCCAGCCAGTCAAGCTCATGCTACTTCTCACCAGCCATTCCGAGCGCATCTACAGCGCCACAGACATCGGGGCTCCGGGCTTTCCCTGACCAACAGGCCTTCGAAGTTTACCACCAGCTGCACCTGGGCGCCCACTGAAATAAAACCCCGAAAAATCACAAACGTCGGACGATTGCTCCCACACCGAAAGTGCCAGCCTGTCAAGCTCTTGCTGCTACTCACCGGCCATTCCCAGCGCATATAAAGCACCACACACATCGGGGCTCCGGGCTTTCCCTGATGAACAGGTCTTTGACGATTACCACCAGCTGCACCTGGGCGCCCACAGAAAAAAATAAACGAAATATCACGAACATCAGACGATTGCTCCCACACCGAAAGTGCCAGCCAGTCAAGCTCTTGCTGCTCCTCACCGGCCATTCCCAGCACATCTACAGCACCACAGACATCGGGGCTCCGGGCTTTCCCTGACCAACAGGCCTTCGACGTTTACCACCAGCTGCACCTGGGCGCCCACTGAAAAAAATAAACTAAAAATCACAAACGTCGGACGATTGCTCCCACAACGAAAGTGCCAGCAACTCAAGCTCTTGCTGCTACTCACCAGACTTTGGCAGTGCATCTACAGCACCACAGACATCGGGGTTCTGCGCTTTCCCTGACCAACAGGGCTTCGACGTTTACCACCAGCTGAACCTCGGCGCCCACTGAAAAAAATTAAAGAAAAATCACGAACGTCGGACGATTGCTCCCACAGCAAAAGTGCCAGCCAGTCAAGCTCTTGCTGCTCCTCACCGCCCACTGGCAGCGAATCTACAGCACCACAGACATCGGGACTCTGGGCTTTCCCTGACCAACAGGGCTTCGACATTTACCACCAGCTGCACCTGGGTGCCCACTGAAAAAAAAACCCCAAAAATCACAAACGTCGGACGATTCCTGCCACACCTTAAATGCCAGCCTGTCAACCTCTTGCTGCTCCTCCCCGGCCATTCCCAGCGCATCTACAATACCACAGACATCAGGGCTCCGGGCTTTCCCTGACCAACAGGGCTTCGACGTTTACCACTCGCTGAACCTGGGCTCCCACTGAAAAGAACCCCGAAAAATCACGAACGTCGGACGATTGCTCCCACACCGAAAGTGCCAGCCAGTCAAGCTCTTGCTGCTCCTCACCGGCCATTCCCAGCGCATCTACAGCACCACAGACATCTGGGCTCCGGGCTTTCCCTGACCAACAGGGCTTCGATGTTTACCACCAGCTGAACCGGGGCGCCCAGTGAATAAAAATCCCCAAAAATCACAAACGTCGGACGATTGCACCCACACCGAAAGTGCCAGCATGTCAGCCTCTTGCTGCTCCTCACCGGCCATTGGCAGCGCATCTACAGCACCACAGACATCGGGGCTCCGGGCTTTCCCTGACGAACAGGGCTTCGAAATTTACCACCGGCTGCACCTGGGCGCCCACTGAAATAAAACCCCGAAAAATCACGAACGTCGGACGATTGCTCCCACACCGAAAGTGCCAGCAACTCAATCTCTTGCTGCTCCTCACCGGCCATTCCCAGCGCATCTACAGCACCACAGACATCGGGGCTCCGGGCTTTCCCTGACCAACTGGGCTTCGACGTTTACCACCAGCTGAACCTGGGAGCCCAGTGAATAAAAATGCCCAAAAATCACAAACGTCCGACGATTGCTCCCACACCCAAAGTGCCAGCCTGTCAAGCTCTTGCTGCTCCTCACCGGCCATTGGCAGCGCATCTACAGCACCACAGATATCGGGGCTCCGAGCTTTCCCTGAACAACAGGGCTTCGACATTTACCACCAGCTGAACCTGGGCTCCCACTGAAATAAAACCCCGAAAAATCAAAAACGTCGGACGATTGCTCCCACACCGAAAGTGCCAGCCAGTCAAGCTCTTGCTGCTACTCACCGGACTTTGGCAGTGCATCTACAGCACCACAGACATTGGGGTTCTGCGCTTTCCCTAACCAACAGCGCTTCGTCGCTTACCACCAGCTGAACCTGGGCGCCCACTGAAAAAAATAAACGAAAAATCACGAACATCGGACGATTGCTCCCACACCGAAAGTGCCAGCAACTCAAGCTCTTGCTGCTACTCACCGCCCATTGGCAGCGCATCTACAGCACCACAGACATCGGGGCTCCGGGCTTTCCCTGACCAACAGGGCTTCGACATTTACCACGAGCTGCACCTGGGCGCCCACTGAAAAGAACCCCGAAAAATCACGAACGTCGGACGATTGCACCCACACCGAAAGTGCCAGCAACACAAGCTCTTGCTGCTTTTCACCGCCCATTCCCAGCGCATCTACAGCACCACAGACATCGGGGCTCCGAGCTTTCCCTGAACAAAAGGGCTTCGACATTTACCACCAGCTGCACCTGGTTACCCACTGAAATAAAACCCTGAAAGATCAAAAACGTCGGACGATTGCTCCCACACCAAAAGTGCCAGCCAGTCAAGCTCTTGCTGTTCCTGACCGGACATTGGCAGTGCATCTACAGCACCACAGACATCGGGGCTCCGAGCTTTCCCTGACCAACAGGGCTTCGACGTTTACCACCAGCTGCACCTGGGCGCCCACTGAAATAAAACCCCGAAAAATAAAAAATGTCGGACAATTCCTCCCACACCGAAAGTGCCAGCCAGTCAAGCTCTTGCTGCTACTCACCGGCCATTCCCAGCGCATCTACAGCACCACAGACATCGGGGCTCCAGGCTTTCCCTGACCAACAGGGCTTCGACATTTACCACCAGCTGCACCTGGGTGCCCACTGAAAAAAAAAACCCCAAAAATCACAAATGTCGGACGATTCCTGCCACACCTTAAATGCCAGCCTGTCAAGCTCTTGCTGCTACTCACCGCCCATTCCCAGCGCATCTACAGCACCACAGACATCGGGGCTCCGGGCTTTCCCTGACCAACAGGGCTTCGACATTTACCACCAGCTGCACCTGGTTACCCACTGAAAAAAACCCCGAAAAATCAAAAACGTCAGACGATTGATCCCACACCGAAAGTGCCAGCAACACAAGCTCTTGCTGCTCCTCACCGGCCATTGGCAGCGCATCTACAGCACCACAGACATCGGGGCTCCGGGGTTTCCCTGACCAACCGGGCTTCGACGTTTACCACCAGCTGCACCTGTGTGCCCACTGAAAGTAAAACCCCGAAAAATCACGAACATCGGACGATTGCTCCCACAACGAAAGTGCCAGCCAGTCAAGCTCTTGCTGCTCCTCACCGGACAGTGGCAGCGCATCTACAGCACCACAGACATCGGGGCTCCGGGCTTTCCCTGACCAACAGGGCTTCAATGTTTACCACCAGCTGCACCTGGGCGCCCACTGAAAAAAAAACCCGGAAAAATCACGAACGTCGGACGATTGCTCCCACACCGAAAGTGCCAGCAACACAAGCTCTTGCTGCTCCTCACCGGCCATTGGCAGCGCATCTACAGCACCACAGACATCACGGCTCCGGGCTTTGCCTGACCAACAGGGCTTCGACGTTTACCACTAGCTAAACCTGGGCTCCCACTAAAAAAAAATCCCGAAAAATCACAAACGTCCGACGATTCCTCCCACACCGAAAGTGCCAGCCTGTCAAGCTCTTGCTGCTCTTCCCCGGCCATTGGCAGCGCATCTACAGCACCACAGACATCGGGGCTCCGGGCTTTCCCTGACCAACAGGGCTTCGAAGTTTACCACCAGCTGCACCTGGGAGGCCACTGAAATAAAACCCCGAAAAATCACGAACGTCGGACGATTGCTCCCACACCCAAAGTGCCAGCAAGTCAAGCTCTTGCTGCTCCTCACCAGCCATTGGCAGCGCATCTACAGCACCACAGACATCGGGGCTCTGGGCTTTCCCTGATGAACAGGGCTTCCACATTTACCACCAGCTGCACCTGGGCGCCCACTGAAAGTAAAACCCCGAAGAATCACGAACGTTGGACGATTGCTCCCACACCCAAAGTGCCAGCCAGTCAAACTCATGCTGCTTCTCACCAGCAATTCCCAGCGCATCTACAGCACCACAGACATCGGGGCTCCGGGCTTTCCCTGACCAACAGGCCTTCGACATTTACCATCACCTGCACCTGGGCGCCCACTGAAATAAAACCCCGAAAAATCACGAACATCGGACGATTGCTCCCACACTGAAAGTCACAGCCAGTCAAGCTCTTGCGGCTCCTCATCGGCCATTGGCAGCACATCTACAGCACCACAGACATCGGGGCTCCGGGCTTTCCCTGACCAACAGGGCTTCGACGTTTACCACCCGCTGCACCTGGGCGCCCACTGAAAAAAATAAACTAAAAATCACAAACGTCGGACGATTGCACCCACACCGAAAGTGCCAGCCAGTCAAGCTCTTGCTGCTCCTCACCGGCCGTTCCTAGCGCATCTACAGCACCACAGACATCGGGGCTCCGGGCTTTCCCTGACCAACTGGGCTTCGACGTTTACCACTCGCTGCACCTGGGCTCCCACTGAAAAGAACCCCGAAAAATCACAAACGTCAGACAATTGCTCCCACACCGAAAGTGCCAGCAACACAAGCTCTTGCTGCTCCTCACCGGCCATTGGCAGCGCATCTACAGCACCACAGACATCGGGGCTCCGGGCTTTCCCTGATGAACAGGGCTTCGACGTTTACCACCAGCTGAACCTGGGCGCCCAGTGAATAAAAATCCCAAAAAATCACAAACGTCCGACGATTGCTCCCACACCGAAAGTGCCAGCAAGTCAAGCTCTTGCTGCTCCTCACCAGCCATTGGAGGCGCATCTACAGCACCACAGACATCGGGGCTCCGGGCTTTCCCTGACCAACAGGGCTTCGACATTTACGATCAGCTGCACCTGGGCGCCCACTGAAATAAATAAACGAAATATCACGAACATCAGATGATTGCTCCCACACCGAAAGTGCCAGCAACACAAGCTCTTGCTGCTCCTCACCGGCCATTGGCAGCGCATCTACAGCACCACAGACATCGGGGCTCTGAGATTTCCCTTAACAACTGGGCTTCGACATTTACCACCAGCTGCACCTGGTTACCCACTGAAATAAAACCCTGAAAGATCAAAAACGTCGGACGATTGCTCCCACACTGCAAGTGCCAGCAACTCAAGCTCTTCCTGCTACTCACCTCCCATTCCCAGCGCATCTACAGCACCACAGACATCGGGGCTCCGAGCTTTCCCTGACCAACAGGGCTTCGACGTTTACCACCAGCTGCACCTGGGCGCCCACTGAAATAAAACCCCGAAAAATAAAAAACGTCGGACAATTCCTCCCACACCGAAAGTGCCAGCCAGTCAAGCTCTTGCTGCTACTCACCGGCCATTCCCAGCGCATGTACAGCACCACAGACATCGGGGCTCCAGGCTTTCCCTAACGAACCGGGCTTCGACATTTACCACCAGCTGCACGTGGGTTCCCCCTGAAAAAAAAAACCCCAAAAATCACAAATGTCAGACGATTCCTGCCACACCTTAAATGCCAGCCTGTCAAGCTCTTGCTGCTACTCACCGCCCATTCCCAGTGCATCTACAGCACCACAGACATCGGGGCTCCGGGCTTTCCCTGACCAACAGGGCTTCGACATTTACCACCAGCTGCACCTGGTTACCCACTGAAAAAAAACCCCGAAAAATCAAAAACGTCGGACGATTGATCCCACACCGAAAGTGCCAGCAACACAAGCTCTTGCTGCTCCTCACCGGTCATTGGCAGCGAATCTACAGCACCACAGACATCGGGGCTCCGGGCTTTCCCTGACCAACAGGGCTTCGACGTTTACCACCAGCTGCACCTGTGTGCCCACTGAAAGTAAAACCCCGAAAAATCACGAACATCGGACGATTGCTCCCACAACGAAAGTGCCAGCCAGTCAAGCTCTTGATGCTCGTCCCTGGCCATTCCCAGTGCATCTACAGCACCACAGACATCGGGGCTCCGGGCTTTCCCTGACCAACAGGGCTTCGAAGTTTACCACCAGCTGCACCTGGGCGGCCACTGAAATAAAACCCCGAAAAATCACGAACGTCGGACGATTGCTCCCACACCCAAAGTGCCAGCCTGTCAAGCTCATGCTGCTTCTCACCAGCCATTGGAGGCGCATCTACAGCACCACAGACATCGGGGCTCCGGGCTTTCCCTGACCAACAGGGCTTCGACGTTTACCACCAGCTGCACCTGGGCGCCCACTGAAATAAAACCCCGAAAAATCACGAACGTCGGACGATTGCTCCCACATCGAAAGTGCCAGCAACACAAGCTGTTGCTGCTCCTCACCGGCCATTCCCAGCGCATCTACAGCACCACAGACATCGGGGCTCCGGGCTTTCCCTGACCAACAGGGCTTCGACGTTTACCACTCGCTGCACCTGGGCTCCCACTGAAAAGAACCCCGAAAAATCACGAACGTCGGACGATTGCTCCCACACCAAAAGTGCCAGCAACTCAAGCTCTTGCTGCTCTTCACCAGCCATTGGAGGCGCATCTACAGCACCACAGACATCGGGGCTCCGGGCTTTCCCTGACCAACAGGGCTTCGACATTTACGATCAGCTGCACCTGGGCGCCCACTGAAATAAATAAACGAAATATCACGAACATCAGATGATTGCTCCCACACCGAAAGTGCCAGCAACACAAGCTCTTGCTGCTCCTCACCGGCCATTGGCAGCGCATCTACAGCACCACAGACATCGGGGCTCTGAGATTTCCCTTAACAACTGGGCTTCGACATTTACCACCAGCTGCACCTGGTTACCCACTGAAATAAAACCCTGAAAGATCAAAAACGTCGGACGATTGCTCCCACACTGCAAGTGCCAGCAACTCAAGCTCTTCCTGCTACTCACCTCCCATTCCCAGCGCATCTACAGCACCACAGACATCGGGGCTCCGAGCTTTCCCTGACCAACAGGGCTTCGACGTTTACCACCAGCTGCACCTGGGCGCCCACTGAAATAAAACCCCGAAAAATAAAAACTTCGGACAATTCCTCCCACACCGAAAGTGCCAGCCTGTCAAGCTCTTGCTGCTACTCACCGGCCATTCCCAGCGCATCTACAGCACCACAGACATCGGGGCTCCAGGCTTTCCCTAACGAACCGGGCTTCGACATTTACCACCAGCTGCACGTGGGTTCCCCCTGAAAAAAAAAACCCCAAAAATCACAAATGTCAGACGATTCCTGCCACACCTTAAATGCCAGCCTGTCAAGCTCTTGCTGCTCCTCACCGGCCATTGGCAGCGAATCTACAGCACCACAGACATCGGGGCTCCGGGGTTTCCCTGACCAACCGGGCTTCGACGTTTACCACCAGCTGCACCTGTGTGCCCACTGAAAGTAAAACCCCGAAAAATCACGAACATCGGACGATTGCTCCCACAACGAAAGTGCCAGCCAGTCAAGCTCTTGCTGCTCCTAACCGGACAGTGGCAGCGCATCTACAGCACCACAGACATCGGGGCTCTGGGCTTTCCCTGACCAAGAGGGCTTCGATGTTTACCACCAGCTGAACCTGGGCGCCCACTGAAAAAAAAACCCGGAAAAATCACGAACGTCGGACGATTGCTCCCACACCGAAAGTGCCAGCAACACAAGCTCTTGCTGCTCCTCACCGGCCATTGGCAGCGCATCTACAGCACCACAGACATCACGGCTCCGGGCTTTCCCTGACCAACAGGGCTTCGATGTTTACCACCAGCTGCACCTGGGCGCCCACTGAAAGTAAAACCCCGAAAAATCATGAACGTCGGACGATTGCTCCCACATCGAAAGTGCCAGCCAGTCAAGCTCTTGCTGCTCGTCCCTGGCCATTCCCAGCACATCTACAGCACCACAGACATCGGGGCTCTGGGCTTTCCCTGACCAACAGGGCTTCGAAGTTTACCACTCGCTGAACCTGGGCGGCCACTGAAATAAAACCCCTAAAAATCACGAACGTCGGACGATTGCTCCCACACCCAAAGTGCCAGCCTGTCAAGCTCATGCTGCTTCTCACCAGCCATTGGAGGCGCATCTACAGCACCACAGACATCGGGGCTCTGGGCTTTCCCTGACCAACAGGGCTTCGACGTTTACCACCAGCTGCACCTGGGCGCCCACTGAAATAAAACCCCGAAAAATCACGAACGTCGGACGATTGCTCCCACACTGAAAGTGCCAGCAACTCAAGCTCTTGCTGCTACTCACCGGCCATTGGCAGCGCATCTACAGCACCACAGACATCGTGGCTCCGGCCTTTCCCTGACCAACAGGCCTTCGACATTTACCACCAGCTGCACCTGGTTGCCCCCTGAAAAAAAACCCTGAAAAATCAAAAACGTCGGACGATTGCTCCCACACCAAAAGTGCCAGCCAGTCAATCTCTTGCTGTTCCTCACCGGACATTGGCAGTGCATCTACAGCACCACAGACATCGGGGCTCCGGGCTTTCCCTGACCAACAGGGCTTCGACGTTTACCACCAGCTGCACCTGGGCGCCCACTGAAAAAAACCCCCAAAAATCATGAACGTCGGACGATTGCACCCACATCGAAAGTGCCAGCATGTCAGCCTCTTGCTGCTCCTCACCGGCCATTGGCAGCGCATCTACAGCACCACAGACATCGGGGCTCTGGACTTTCCTTGACGAACAGGGCTTCGACGTTTACCACCCGCTGCACCTGGGCTCCCACTGAAAAGAACCCCCGAAAAATCACGAACATCGGACGATTGCACCCACATCGAAAGTGCCAGCATGTCAGCCTCTTGCTGCTCCTCACCGGCCATTCCCAGCGCATCTACAGCACCACAGACATCGGGGCTCCGGGCTTTCCCTGACCAACAGGGCTTCGACATTTACCACCAGCTGCACCTGGGCTCCCACTGAAAAGAACCCCGAAAAATCAAAAACGTCGGACGATTGCTCCCACAACGAAAGTGCCAGCCAGTCAAGCTCTACCTGCTCCTCACCAGCCATTCCCAGCGCATCTACAGCACCACAGACATCGGGGCTCCGGGCTTTCCCTGACCAACAGGGCTTCGATGTTTACCACCCGCTGCACCTGGGCGTCCACTGAAAAAAATAAACGAAAAATCACAAACGTCGGACGATTGCACCCACACCGAAAGTGCCAGCAACTCAATCTCTTGCTGCTCCTCACCGGCCGTTCCTAGCGCATCTACAGCACCACAGACATCGGGGCTCCGGGCTTTCCCTGACCAACGGGGCTTCGACGTTTACCACTCGCTGGACCTGGGCTCCCACTGAAAAGAACCCCGAAAAATCACAAACGTCGGACAATTGCTCCCACACCGAAAGTGCCAGCCAGTCAAGCTCTTGCTGCTCCTCACCGGCCATTGGCAGCGCATCTACAGCACCACAGACATCGGGGCTCCGGGCTTTCCCTGACCAACAGGGCTTCGACATTTACCACCAGCTGCACCTGGGCGCCCACTGAAAGTAAAACCCCGAAGAATCACGAACGTCGGACGATTGATCCCACACCGAAAGTGCCAGCCTGTCAAGCTCTTGCTGCTCCTTACCGGCCATTGCCAGCCCATCTACAGCACCACAGACATCGGGGCTCCGGGCTTTCCCTGACCAACAGGGCTTCGACATTTACGATCAGCTGCACCTGGGCGCCCGCTGAAAAAAATAAAAGAAAAATCACAAAAATCAGACGATTGCTCCCACACCGAAAGTGCCAGCCTATCAAGCTCTTGCTGCTCCTCACCGCCCATTGGCAGCGCATCTACAGCACCACAGACATCGGGGCTCCGAGCTTTCCCTGAACAACAGGGCTTCGACATTTACCACCAGCTGCACCTGGTTACCCACTGAAATAAAACCCTGAAAGATCAAAAACGTCGGACGATTGCTCCCACACTGCAAGTGCCAGCAACTCAAGCTCTTCCTGCTACTCACCTCCCATTCCCAGCGCATCTACAGCACCACAGACATCGGGGCTCCGAGCTTTCCCTGACCAACAGGGCTTCGACGTTTACCACCAGCTGCACCTGGGCGCCCACTGAAATAAAACCCCGAAAAATAAAAAACGTCGGACAATTCCTCCCACACCGAAAGTGCCAGCCAGTCAAGCTCTTGCTGCTACTCAGCGGCCATTCCCAGCGCATCTACAGCACCACAGACATCGGGGCTCCAGGCTTTCCCTAACGAACCGGGCTTCGACATTTACCACCAGCTGCACGTGGGTTCCCCCTGAAAAAAAAAACCCCAAAAATCACAAATGTCGGACAATTCCTCCCACACCGAAAGTGCCAGCATGTCAAGCTCTTGCTGCTACTCACCGCCCATTCCCAGCGCATCTATAGCACCACAGACATCGGGGCTCCGGGCTTTCCCTGACCAACAGGGCTTCGACATTTACCACCAGCTGCACCTGGTTACCCACTGAAAAAAAACCCCGAAAAATCAAAAACGTCGGACGATTGATCCCACACCGAAAGTGCCAGCAACACAAGCTCTTGCTGCTCCTCACCGGCCATTGGCAGCGCATCTACAGCACCACAGACATCACGGCTCCGGGCTTTCCCTGACCAACAGGGCTTCGACGTTTACCACTAGCTAAACCTGGGCTCCCACTAAAAAAAAATCCCGAAAAATCAAAAACGTCCGACGATTCGTCCCACACCGAAAGTGCCAGCCTGTCAAGCTCTTCCTGCTCGTCCCCGGCCATTGGCAGCGCATCTACAGCACCACAGACATCGGGGCTCCGGGCTTTCCCTGACCAACAGGGCTTCGATGTTTACCACCAGCTGCACCTGGGCGCCCACTGAAAGTAAAACCCCGAAAAATCATGAACGTCGGACGATTGCTCCCACATCGAAAGTGCCAGCCAGTCAAGCTCTTGCTGCTCGTCCCTGGCCATTCCCAGCGCATCTACAGCACCACAGACATCAGGGCTCTGGGCTTTCCCTGATGAACAGGGCTTCGACATTTACCACCAGCTGCACCTGGGCGCCCACTGAAAGTAAAACCCCGAAGAATCCTGAACGTTGGACGATTGCTCCCACACCCAAAGTGCCAGCCAGTAAAACTCATGCTGCTTCTCACCAGCAATTCCCAGCGCATCTACAGCGCCACAGACATCGCGGCTCCGGGCTTTCCCTGACCAACAGGGCTTCGACGTTTACCACCAGCTGCACCTGGGCGCCCACTGAAAAAAAACCCTGAAAAATCACGAACGTCGGACGATTGCTCCCACACCGAAAGTGCCAGCCAGTCAAGCTCATGCTGCTTCTCACCAGCCATTGGAGGCGCATCTACAGCACCAGAGACATCAGGGCTCCGGGCTTTCCCTGATGAACAGGGCTTCGACGATTACAACCAACTGCACATAGGCGCCTACTGAAAAAAATAAGCGAAAAATCACGAACATCGGACGATTACTCCCACACCGAAAGTGCCAGCCAGTCAAGCTCTTGCTGTTCCTCACCGGACAGTGGCAGTGCATCTACAACACCACAGACATCGGGGCTCCGGGCTTTCCCTGACCAACAGGGCTTCGACGTTTACCACCAGCTGCACATGGGCGCTCACTGGAAAAAATAAACGAAATACCACGAACATCAGAAGATTGCTCCCACACCGAAAGTGCCAGCCAGTCAAGCTCATGCTGCTTCTCACCAGCCATTGGAGGCGCATCTACAGCACCAGAG
This sequence comes from Chlamydotis macqueenii, assembly GCF_036417535.1. Taxonomy (NCBI): domain Eukaryota; kingdom Metazoa; phylum Chordata; class Aves; order Otidiformes; family Otididae; genus Chlamydotis; species Chlamydotis macqueenii. The sequence continues at coordinate 132,553 of NW_028239124.1, forward strand.
ACATCAGGGCTCCGGGCTTTCCCTGATGAACAGGGCTTCGACGATTACCACCAACTGCACATAGGCGCCCACTGAAAAAAATAAGCGAAAAATCACGAACATCGGACGATTACTCCCACACCGAAAGTGCCAGCCAGTCAAGCTCTTGCTGTTCCTCACCGGACAGTGGCAGTGCATCTACAACACCACAGACATCGGGGCTCCGGGCTTTCCCTGACGAACAGGGCTTCGACATTTACCACCAGCTGCACCTGGGCGCCCACTGAAAAGAACCCCGAAAAATCAGGAACGTCGGACGATTGCTCCCACACCAAAAGTGCCAGACAGTCAAGCTCTAGCTGCTGAACACCGGCCATTCCCAGCGCATCTACAGCACCACAGACAGCGGGGCTCCGAGCTTTCCCTGACCAACAGGGCTTCAACGTTTACCACCAGCTGCACCTGGGCGCCCACTGAAATAAAACCCCGAAAAATCAAAAACGTCGGACGATTCCTCCCACACCGAAAGTGCCAGCAACACAAGCTCTTGCTGCTCCTCACCGGCCATTGGCAGCGAATCTACAGCACCACAGACATCGGGGCTCCGGGCTTTCCCTGACCAACCGGGCTTCGACGTTTACCACCAGCTGCACCTGTGTGCCCACTGAAAGTAAAACCCCGAAAAATCACGAACATCGGACGATTGCTCCCACAACGAAAGTGCCAGCCAGTCAAGCTCTTGCTGCTCCTCACCGGCCATTGGCAGCGCATCTACAGCACCACAGACATCGGGGCTCCGGGCTTTCCCTGACCAACAGGGCTTCGATGTTTACCACCAGCTGCACCTGGGCGCCCACTGAAAAAAAAACCCCGAAAAATCACGAACGTCGGACGATTGCTCCCACACCGAAAGTGCCAGCAACACAAGCTCTTGCTGCTACTCACCGGACGTTGGCAGCGCATCTACAGCACCACAGACATCGGGGCTCCGGGCTTTCCCTGACCAACAGGGCTTCGATGTTTACCACCTGCTGCACCTGGGCGCCCACTGAAAGTAAAACCCCGAAAAATCATGAACGTCGGACGATTGCTCCCACATCGAAAGTGCCAGCCAGTCAAGCTCTTGCTGCTCGTCCCTGGCCATTCCCAGTGCATCTACAGCACCACAGACATCTGGGTTCTGCGCTTTCCCTGACCAACAGGGCTTCGACATTTACCACCAGCTGCACCTGGGCGCCCACTGAAAGTAAAACCCCGAAGAATCACGAACGTTGGACGATTGCTCCCACACCCAAAGTGCCAGCCAGTCAAACTCATGCTGCTTCTCACCAGCAATTCCCAGCGCATCTACAGCACCACAGACATCGGGGCTCCGGGCTTTCCCTGACCAACAGGCCTTCGACATTTACCATCACCTGCACCTGGGCGCCCACTGAAATAAAACCCCGAAAAATCACGAACATCGGACGATTGCTCCCACACCGAAAGTCCCAGCCAGTCAAGCTCTTGCTGCTCCTCACCGGCCATTGGCAGCGCATCTACAGCGCCACAGACATCGCGGCTCCGGGCTTTCCCTGACCAACAGGGCTTCGACGTTTAACACCAGCTGCACCTGGGCGCCCACTGAAAAAAAACCCTGAAAAATCACGAACGTCGGACGATTGCTCCCACACCGAAAGTGCCAGCCAGTCAAGCTCTTGCTGTTCCTCACCGGACAGTGGCAGTGCATCTACAACACCACAGACATCGGGGCTCCGGGCTTTCCCTGACGAACAGGGCTTCGACGTTTACCACTCGCTGAACCTGGGCTCCCACTGAAAGGAACCCCGAAAAATCACGAACGTCGGACGATTGCTCCCACACCAAAAGTGCCAGACAGTCAAGCTCTTGCGGCTCCTCACCAGCAATTCCCAGCGCATCTACAGCACCACAGATATCGGGGCTCCGAGCTTTCCCTGACAAACAGGGCTTCGACGTTTACCACCAGCTGCACATGGGCGCTCACTGGAAAAAATAAACGAAATACCACGAACATCAGAAGATTGCTCCCACACCGAAAGTGCCAGCCAGTCAAGCTCATGCTGCTTCTCATTAGCCATTGGAGGCGCATCTACAGCACCACAGACATCAGGGCTCCGGGCTTTCCCTGATGAACAGGGCTTCGACGATTACCACCAACTGCACATGGGTCCCACTGAAAAAAATAAACGAAAAATCACGAACATCGGACGATTACTCCCACACCGAAAGTGCCAGCCAGTCAAGCTCTTGCTGCTCCTCACCAGCCATTCCCAGCGCATCTACAGCACCACAGACATCGGGGCTCCGGGCTTTCCCTGACCAACAGGGCTTCGACGTTTACCACCAGCTGCACCTGGGCGCCCACTGAAATAAAACCCCGAAAAATCACGAACGTCGGACGATTGCTCCCACACTGAAAGTGCCAGCAACTCAATCTCTTGCTGCTACTCACCGGCCATTCCCAGCGCATCTACAGCACCACCGACATCGGGGCTCCGGGCTTTCCCTGACCAACAGGGCTTCGACATTTACCACCAGCTGCACCTGGTTGCCCCCTGAAAAAAAACCCTGAAAAATCAAAAACGTCGGACGATTGCTCCCACACCAAAAGTGCCAGACAGTCAAGCTCTTGCTGCTCCTCACCTCCCATTCCCAGCGCATCTACAGCACCACAGACATCGGGGCTCCGGGCTTTCCCTGACCAACAGGCCTTCGACGTTTACCACCCGCTGCACCTGGCCGCCCACTGAAAAAAATAAACGAAAAATCACAAACGTCGGACGATTGCACCCACACGGAAAGTGCCAGCCAGTCAAGCTCTTGCTGCTACTCACCGGCCATTCCCAGCGCATCTACAGCACCACAGACATCGGGGCTCCGGGCTTTCCCTGACCAACGGGGCTTCGACGTTTACCACTCGCTGCACCTGGGCTCCCACTGAAAAGAACCCCGAAAAATCACAAACGTCGGACAATTGCTCCCACACCGAAAGTGCCAGCAACACAAGCTCTTGCTGCTCCTCACCGGCCATTGGCAGCGCATCTACAGCACCACAGACATCGGGGCTCCGGGCTTTCCCTGACCAACAGGGCTTCGACGTTTACCACCAGCTGAACCTGGGCGCCCAGTGAATAAAAATCCCCAAAAATCACAAACGTCCGACGATTGCTCCCACACCGAAAGTGCCAGCAAGTCAAGCTCTTGCTGCTCCTCACCAGCGATTGGAGGCGCATCTACAGCACCACAGACATCGGGGCTCCGGGCTTTCCCTGACCAACAGGGCTTCGACATTTACCACCAGCTGCACCTGGGCGCCCACTGAAAGTAAAACCCCGAAGAATCACGAACGTCGGACGATTGCTCCCACACCGAAAGTGCCAGCCTGTCAAGCTCTTGCTGCTCCTTACCGGCCATTGCCAGCCCATCTACAGCACCACAGACATCGGGGCTCCGGGCTTTCCCTGACCAACAGGCCTTCGACATTTACGATCAGCTGCACCTGGGCGCCCACTGAAAAAAATAAACGAAATATCACGAACATCAGACGATTGCTCCCACACCGAAAGTGCCAGCAACACAAGCTCTTGCTGCTCCTCACCGGCCATTGGCAGCGCATCTACAGCACCACAGACATCGGGGCTCCGAGCTTTCCCTGAACAACAGGGCTTCGACATTTACCACCAGCTGCACCTGGGCGCCCACTGAAATAAAACCCCGAAAAATAAAAAACGTCGGACAATTCCTCCCACACCGATAGTGCCAGCCAGTCAAGCTCTTGCTGCTACTCACCGGCCATTCCCAGTGCATCTACAGCACCACAGACATCGGGGCTCCAGGCTTTCCCTAACGAACCGGGCTTCGACATTTACCACCAGCTGCACGTGGGTTCCCCCTGAAAAAAAAAACCCCAAAAATCACAAATGTCGGACAATTCCTCCCATACCGAAAGTGCCAGCCTGTCAAGCTCTTGCTGCTACTCACCGGCCATTCCCAGCGCATCTACAGCACCACAGACATCGGGGCTCCGGGCTTTCCCTGACCAACAGGGCTTCGACATTTACCACCAGCTGCACCTGGTTACCCACTGAAAAAAAACCCCGAAAAATCAAAAACGTCGGACGATTGATCCCACACCGAAAGTGCCAGCAACACAAGCTCTTGCTGCTCCTCACCGGCCATTGGCAGCGAATCTACAGCACCACAGACATCGGGGCTCCGGGGTTTCCCTGACCAACCGGGCTTCGACGTTTACCACCAGCTGCACCTGTGTGCCCACTGAAAGTAAAACCCGGAAAAATCACGAACATCGGACGATTGCTCCCACAACGAAAGTGCCAGCCAGTCAAGCTCTACCTGCTCCTCACCAGCCATTCCCAGCGCATCTACAGCACCACAGACATCGGGGCTCCAGGCTTTCCCTGACCAACAGGGCTTCGATGTTTACCACCCGCTGCACCTGGGCGCCCACTGAAAAAAAAACCCGGAAAAATCACCAACGTCGAACGATTCCTCCCACACCGAAAGTGCCAGCAACACAAGCTCTTGCTGCTCCTCACCGGCCATTGGCAGCGCATCTACAGAACCACAGACATCACGGCTCCGGGCTTTCCCTGACCAACAGGGCTTCGACGTTTACCACTAGCTAAACCTGGGCTCCCACTAAAAAAAAATCCCGAAAAATCACAAACGTCCGACGATTCGTCCCACACCGAAAGTGCCAGCCTGTCAATCTCTTGCTGCTCGTCCCCGGCCATTGGCAGCGCATCTACAGCACCACAGACATCGGGGCTCCGGCCTTTCCCTGACCAACAGGGCTTCGATGTTTACCACCAGCTGCACCTGGGCGCCCACTGAAAGTAAAACCCCGAAAAATCATGAACGTCGGACGATTGCTCCCACACCCAAAGTGCCAGCAAGTCAAGCTCTTGCTGCTCCTCACCAGCCATTCCCAGCGCATCTACAGCACCACAGACATCGGGGCTCTGGGCTTTCCCTGATGAACAGGGCTTCGACATTTACTACCAGCTGCACCTGGGCGCCCACTGAAAGTAAAACCCCGAAGAATCACGAACGTTGGACGATTGCTCCCACACCCAAAGTGCCAGCCAGTCAAACTCATGCTGCTTCTCACCAGCAATTCCCAGCGCATCTACAGCACCACAGACATCGGGGCTCAGGGCTTTCCCTGTCCAACAGGCCTTCGACATTTACCATCACCTGCACCTGGGCGCCCACTGAAATAAAACCCCGAAAAATAAAAAACGTCGAACAATTCCTCCCACACCGAAAGTGCCAGCCAGTCAAGCTCTTGCTGCTACTCACCGGCCATTCCCAGCGTATCTACAGCACCACAGACATCGGGGCTCCAGGCTTTCCCTAACGAACCGGGCTTCGACATTTACCACCAGCTGCACGTGGGTTCCCCCTGAAAAAAAAAACCCCAAAAATCACAAATGTCGGACAATTCCTCCCACACCGAAAGTGCCAGCCTGTCAAGCTCTTGCTGCTACTCACCGGCCATTCCCAGCGCATCTACAGCACCACAGACATCGGGGCTCCAGGCTTTCCCTAACGAACCGGGCTTCGACATTTACCACCAGCTGCACGTGGGTTCCCCCTGAAAAAAAAAACCCCAAAAATCACAAATGTCGGACAATTCCTCTCACACCGAAAGTGCCAGCCTGTCAAGCTCTTGCTGCTACTCACCGCCCATTCCCAGCGCATCTACAGCACCACAGACATCGGGGCTCCGGGCTTTCCCTGACCAACAGGGCTTCGACATTTACCACCAGCTGCACCTGGTTACCCACTAAAAAAAACCCCGAAAAATCAAAAACATCGGACGATTGATCCCACACCGAAAGTGCCAGCAACACAAGCTCTTGCTGCTCCTCACCGGCCATTGGCAGCGCATCTACAGCACCACAGACATCGGGGCTCCGGGCTTTCCCTGACCAACCGGGCTTCGACGTTTACCACCAGCTGCACCTGTGTGCCCACTGAAAGTAAAACCCCGAAAAATCACGAACATCGGACGATTGCTCCCACAACGAAAGTGCCAGCCAGTCAAGCTCTACCTGCTCCTCACCAGCCATTCCCAGCGCATCTACAGCACCACAGACATCGGGGCTCCGGGCTTTCCCTGACCAACAGGGCTTCGATGTTTACCACCAGCTGCACCTGGGCGCCCACTTAAAAAAAAACCCGGAAAAATCACGAACGTCGGACGATTGCTCCCACACCGAAAGTGCCAGCAACACAAGCTCTTGCTGCTGCTCACCGGACTTTGGCAGTGCATCTACAGCATCACAGACATCACGGCTCCGGGCTTTCCCTGACCAACAGGGCTTCGACGTTTACCACTAGCTAAACCTGGGCTCCCACTAAAAAAAAATCCCGAAAAATCACAAACGTCCGACGATTCGTCCCACACCGAAAGTGCCAGCCTGTCAAGCTCTTGCTGCTCGTCCCCGGCCATTGGCAGCGCATCTACAGCACCACAGACATCGGGGCTCCGGCCTTTCCCTGACCAACAGGGCTTCGATGTTTACCACCAGCTGCACCTGGGCGCCCACTGAAAGTAAAACCCCGAAAAATCATGAACGTCGGACGATTGCTCCCACACCCAAAGTGCCAGCAAGTCAAGCTCTTGCTGCTCCTCACCAGCCATTCCCAGCGCATCTACAGCACCACAGACATCGGGGCTCTGGGCTTTCCCTGATGAACAGGGCTTCGACATTTACTACCAGCTGCACCTGGGCGCCCACTGAAAGTAAAACCCCGAAGAATCACGAACGTTGGACGATTGCTCCCACACCCAAAGTGCCAGCCAGTCAAACTCATGCTGCTTCTCACCAGCAATTCCCAGCGCATCTACAGCACCACAGACATCGGGGCTCAGGGCTTTCCCTGTCCAACAGGCCTTCGACATTTACCATCACCTGCACCTGGGCGCCCACTGAAATAAAACCCCGAAAAATAAAAAACGTCGAACAATTCCTCCCACACCGAAAGTGCCAGCCAGTCAAGCTCTTGCTGCTACTCACCGGCCATTCCCAGCGCATCTACAGCACCACAGACATCGGGGCTCCAGGCTTTCCCTAACGAACCGGGCTTCGACATTTACCACCAGCTGCACGTGGGTTCCCCCTGAAAAAAAAAACCCCAAAAATCACAAATGTCGGACAATTCCTCCCACACCGAAAGTGCCAGCCTGTCAAGCTCTTGCTGCTACTCACCGGCCATTCCCAGCGCATCTACAGCACCACAGACATCGGGGCTCCAGGCTTTCCCTAACGAACCGGGCTTCGACATTTACCACCAGCTGCACGTGGGTTCCCCCTGAAAAAAAAAACCCCAAAAATCACAAATGTCGGACAATTCCTCTCACACCGAAAGTGCCAGCCTGTCAAGCTCTTGCTGCTACTCACCGCCCATTCCCAGCGCATCTACAGCACCACAGACATCGGGGCTCCGGGCTTTCCCTGACCAACAGGGCTTCGACATTTACCACCAGCTGCACCTGGTTACCCACTAAAAAAAACCCCGAAAAATCAAAAACATCGGACGATTGATCCCACACCGAAAGTGCCAGCAACACAAGCTCTTGCTGCTCCTCACCGGCCATTGGCAGCGCATCTACAGCACCACAGACATCGGGGCTCCGGGCTTTCCCTGACCAACCGGGCTTCGACGTTTACCACCAGCTGCACCTGTGTGCCCACTGAAAGTAAAACCCCGAAAAATCACGAACATCGGACGATTGCTCCCACAACGAAAGTGCCAGCCAGTCAAGCTCTACCTGCTCCTCACCAGCCATTCCCAGCGCATCTACAGCACCACAGACATCGGGGCTCCGGGCTTTCCCTGACCAACAGGGCTTCGATGTTTACCACCAGCTGCACCTGGGCGCCCACTTAAAAAAAAACCCGGAAAAATCACGAACGTCGGACGATTGCTCCCACACCGAAAGTGCCAGCAACACAAGCTCTTGCTGCTGCTCACCGGACTTTGGCAGTGCATCTACAGCATCACAGACATCGGGGCTCTGCGCTTTCCCTGACCAACAGGGCTTCGACGTTTACCACCAGCTGAACCTGGGCGCCCAGTAAAAAAAATAAACGAAAAATCACGAACATCGGACGATTGCTCCCACACCGAAAGTGCCAGCAACTCAAGCTCTTGCTGCTACTCACCGCCCATTGGCAGGGCATCTACAGCACCACAGACATCGGGGCTCCGGGCTTTCCCTGACCAACAGGGCTTCGACATTTACCACCAGCTGCACCTGGGCGCCCACTGAAATAAAACTCCGAAAAATCACGAACGTCGGACGTTTGCTCCCACAACGAAAGTGCCAGCAACTCAAGCTCTTGCTGCTACTCACCAGACTTTGGCAGTGCATCTACAGCACCACAGACATTGGGGTTCTGCGCTTTCCCTGACCAACAGGGCTTCGACGTTTACCACTCGCTGCAGCTGGGCTCCCACTGAAAAGAACCCTGAAAAATCACGAATGTCGGACGATTGCTCCCACACCGAAAGTGCCAGCCGGTCAAGCTCTTGCTGCTCCGCACCAGCCATTCCCAGCGCATCTACAGCACCACAGACATCGGGGCTCCGGGCTTTCCATGACCAACCGGGCTTCGACATTTACCACCAGCTGCACCTGGGTGCCCCCTGAAAAAAAAACCCCAAAAATCACGAACGTCGGACGATTCCTGCCACACCTTAAATGCCAGCCTGTCAAGCTCTTGCTGCTCCTCACCGGCCATTCCCAGCGCATCTACAGCACCACAGACATCGGGGCTCCGGGCTTTCCCTGACCAACAGGGCTTCGACGTTTACCACCAGCTGAACCTGGGCGCCCGCTGAAAAAAATAAAAGAAAAATCACGAACGTCGGACGATTGCTCCCACACCAAAAGTGCCAGCCAGTCAAGCTCTTGCTGCTCCTCACCGCCCATTCCCAGCGCATCTACAGCACCACAGACATCGGGGCTCCGGGCTTTCCCTGACCAACAGGGCTTCGACGTTTACCACCAGCTGAACCTGGGCGCCCACTGAAATAAAACCCCCAAAAATCACGAACGTCGGACGATTGCTCCCACACCGAAAGTGCCAGCCAGTCAAGCTCTTGCTGCTCCTCACCGGACTTTGGCAGTGCATCTACAGCACCACAGACATCGGGGCTCCGGGCTTTCCCTGACCAACAGGGCTTCGACATTTACCACCAGCTGCACCTGGTCTCCCACTGAAAAAAAACCCCGAATAATCACAAACATCGGACTATTGCTCCCACACCAAAAGTGCGAGACAGTCAACCTCTTTCTGCTCCTCACCGGCCATTGGCAGCGCATCTACAGCACCACAGACATCGGGGCTCCGGGCTTTCCCTGACCAACAGGGCTTCGACGTTTACCACCAGCTGAACCTGGGCGCCCAGTGAATAAAAATCCCCAAAAATCACAAACGTCCGACGATTGCTCCCACACCCATTGTGCCAGCCAGTCAAGCTCTTGCTGCTCCTCACCGCCCATTGGCAGTGCATCTACAGCACCACAGACATCGCGGCTCCGGGCTTTCCCTGACCAACAGGGCTTCAACGTTTACCACCAGCTGCACCTGGGGGCCACTGAAAAAAATAAACGAAAAATCACGAACATCGCACGATTCCTCCCACACCGAAAGTGCCAGCCAGTCAAGCTCTTGCTGCTCCTCACCGGCCATTCCCAGCGCATCTACAGCACCACAGACATCGGGGCTTTCCCTGACCAACAGGGCTTCGACATTTACCACCAGCTGCACCTGGTTACCCACTGAAAAAAAACCCTGAAAAATCAAAAACGTCGGACGATTGCTCCCACACCGAAAGTGCCAGCCAGTCAAGCTCTTGCTGCTCCTCACCGGCCATTCCCAGCGCATCTACAGCACCACAGACATCGGGGCTCCGGGCTTTCCCTGACCAACAGGGCTTCGACGTTTACCACCAGCTGAACCTGGGCGCCCACTGGAAAAAAAACCCGAAAAATCACGAACGTCGGACGATTGTTCCCACATTGAAAGTGCCACCCAGTCAAGCTCTTGCTGCTCCTCACCGGCCATTGGCAGCGCATCTACAGCACCACAGACATCGGGGCTCTGCGCTTTCCCTGACCAACAGGGCTTCGACGTTTACCACCAGCTGAACCTGGGCGCCCACTGAAAAAAATAAACGAAAAATCACGAACATCGGACGATTGCACCCACACCGAAAGTGCCAGCAACTCAAGCTCTTGCTGCTACTCACCGCCCATTGGCAGGGCATCTACAGCACCACAGACATCGGGGCTCCGAGCTTTCCCTGACCAACAGGGCTTCAACGTTTACCACCAGCTGCACCTGGGCACCCACTGAAATAAAACCCCAAAAATCACGAACGTCGGACGATTGCACCCACACCGAAAGTGCCAGCATGTCAGCCTCTTGCTGCTCCTCACCGGCCATTGGCAGCGCATCTACAGCACCACAGACATCGGGGCTCCGGCCTTTCCCTGACCAACAGGGCTTCGACATTTACCACCAGCTGCACCTGGGCGCCCACTGAAATAAAACTCCGAAAAATCACGAACGTCGGACGATTGCTCCTACAACGAAAGTGCCAGCAACTCAAGCTCTTGCTGCTACTCACCAGACTTTGGCAGTGCATCTACAGCACCACAGACATCGGGGTTCTGCGCTTTCCCTGACCAACGGGGCTTCGACATTTACCACCAGCTGCACCTGGGCGCCCACTGAAAAGAACCCCGAAAAATCACGAACGTCGGACGATTGCTCCCACACCGAAAGTGCCAGCCTGTCAAGCTAAGGCTGCTCCTCACCAGCCATTCCCAGCGCATCTACAGAACCACAGACATCACGGCTCCGGGCTTTCCCTGACCAACAGGGCTTCGACGTTTACCACTAGCTAAACCTGGGCTCCCACTAAAAAAAAATCCCGAAAAATCACAAACGTCCGACGATTCGTCCCACACCGAAAGTGGCAGCCTGTCAAGCTCTTGCTGCTCGTCCCCGGCCATTGGCAGCGCATCTACAGCACCACAGACATCGGGGCTCCGGCCTTTCCCTGACCAACAGGGCTTCGATGTTTACCACCAGCTGCACCTGGGCGCCCACTGAAAGTAAAACCCCGAAAAATCATGAACGTCGGACGATTGCTCCCACACCCAAAGTGCCAGCAAGTCAAGCTCTTGCTGCTCCTCACCAGCCATTCCCAGCGCATCTACAGCACCACAGACATCGGGGCTCTGGGCTTTCCCTGATGAACAGGGCTTCGACATTTACTACCAGCTGCACCTGGGCGCCCACTGAAAGTAAAACCCCGAAGAATCACGAACGTTGGACGATTGCTCCCACACCCAAAGTGCCAGCCAGTCAAACTCATGCTGCTTCTCACCAGCAATTCCCAGCGCATCTACAGCACCACAGACATCGGGGCTCAGGGCTTTCCCTGTCCAACAGGCCTTCGACATTTACCATCACCTGCACCTGGGCGCCCACTGAAATAAAACCCCGAAAAATAAAAAACGTCGAACAATTCCTCCCACACCGAAAGTGCCAGCCAGTCAAGCTCTTGCTGCTACTCACCGGCCATTCCCAGCGCATCTACAGCACCACAGACATCGGGGCTCCAGGCTTTCCCTAACGAACCGGGCTTCGACATTTACCACCAGCTGCACGTGGGTTCCCCCTGAAAAAAAAAACCCCAAAAATCACAAATGTCGGACAATTCCTCCCACACCGAAAGTGCCAGCCTGTCAAGCTCTTGCTGCTACTCACCGGCCATTCCCAGCGCATCTACAGCACCACAGACATCGGGGCTCCAGGCTTTCCCTAACGAACCGGGCTTCGACATTTACCACCAGCTGCACGTGGGTTCCCCCTGAAAAAAAAAACCCCAAAAATCACAAATGTCGGACAATTCCTCTCACACCGAAAGTGCCAGCCTGTCAAGCTCTTGCTGCTACTCACCGCCCATTCCCAGCGCATCTACAGCACCACAGACATCGGGGCTCCGGGCTTTCCCTGACCAACAGGGCTTCGACATTTACCACCAGCTGCACCTGGTTACCCACTAAAAAAAACCCCGAAAAATCAAAAACATCGGACGATTGATCCCACACCGAAAGTGCCAGCAACACAAGCTCTTGCTGCTCCTCACCGGCCATTGGCAGCGCATCTACAGCACCACAGACATCGGGGCTCCGGGCTTTCCCTGACCAACCGGGCTTCGACGTTTACCACCAGCTGCACCTGTGTGCCCACTGAAAGTAAAACCCCGAAAAATCACGAACATCGGACGATTGCTCCCACAACGAAAGTGCCAGCCAGTCAAGCTCTACCTGCTCCTCACCAGCCATTCCCAGCGCATCTACAGCACCACAGACATCGGGGCTCCGGGCTTTCCCTGACCAACAGGGCTTCGATGTTTACCACCAGCTGCACCTGGGCGCCCACTTAAAAAAAAACCCGGAAAAATCACGAACGTCGGACGATTGCTCCCACACCGAAAGTGCCAGCAACACAAGCTCTTGCTGCTGCTCACCGGACTTTGGCAGTGCATCTACAGCATCACAGACATCGGGGCTCTGCGCTTTCCCTGACCAACAGGGCTTCGACGTTTACCACCAGCTGAACCTGGGCGCCCAGTAAAAAAAATAAACGAAAAATCACGAACATCGGACGATTGCTCCCACACCGAAAGTGCCAGCAACTCAAGCTCTTGCTGCTACTCACCGCCCATTGGCAGGGCATCTACAGCACCACAGACATCGGGGCTCCGGGCTTTCCCTGACCAACAGGGCTTCGACATTTACCACCAGCTGCACCTGGGCGCCCACTGAAATAAAACTCCGAAAAATCACGAACGTCGGACGTTTGCTCCCACAACGAAAGTGCCAGCAACTCAAGCTCTTGCTGCTACTCACCAGACTTTGGCAGTGCATCTACAGCACCACAGACATTGGGGTTCTGCGCTTTCCCTGACCAACAGGGCTTCGACGTTTACCACTCGCTGCAGCTGGGCTCCCACTGAAAAGAACCCTGAAAAATCACGAATGTCGGACGATTGCTCCCACACCGAAAGTGCCAGCCGGTCAAGCTCTTGCTGCTCCGCACCAGCCATTCCCAGCGCATCTACAGCACCACAGACATCGGGGCTCCGGGCTTTCCATGACCAACCGGGCTTCGACATTTACCACCAGCTGCACCTGGGTGCCCCCTGAAAAAAAAACCCCAAAAATCACGAACGTCGGACGATTCCTGCCACACCTTAAATGCCAGCCTGTCAAGCTCTTGCTGCTCCTCACCGGCCATTCCCAGCGCATCTACAGCACCACAGACATCGGGGCTCCGGGCTTTCCCTGACCAACAGGGCTTCGACGTTTACCACCAGCTGAACCTGGGCGCCCGCTGAAAAAAATAAAAGAAAAATCACGAACGTCGGACGATTGCTCCCACACCAAAAGTGCCAGCCAGTCAAGCTCTTGCTGCTCCTCACCGCCCATTCCCAGCGCATCTACAGCACCACAGACATCGGGGCTCCGGGCTTTCCCTGACCAACAGGGCTTCGACGTTTACCACCAGCTGAACCTGGGCGCCCACTGAAATAAAACCCCCAAAAATCACGAACGTCGGACGATTGCTCCCACACCGAAAGTGCCAGCCAGTCAAGCTCTTGCTGCTCCTCACCAGACTTTGGCAGTGCATCTACAGCACCACAGACATCGGGGCTCCGGGCTTTCCCTGACCAACAGGGCTTCGACATTTACCACCAGCTGCACCTGGTCTCCCACTGAAAAAAAACCCCGAATAATCACAAACATCGGACTATTGCTCCCACACCAAAAGTGCGAGACAGTCAACCTCTTTCTGCTCCTCACCGGCCATTGGCAGCGCATCTACAGCACCACAGACATCGGGGCTCCGGGCTTTCCCTGACCAACAGGGCTTCGACGTTTACCACCAGCTGAACCTGGGCGCCCAGTGAATAAAAATCCCCAAAAATCACAAACGTCCGACGATTGCTCCCACACCCATTGTGCCAGCCAGTCAAGCTCTTGCTGCTCCTCACCGCCCATTGGCAGTGCATCTACAGCACCACAGACATCGCGGCTCCGGGCTTTCCCTGACCAACAGGGCTTCAACGTTTACCACCAGCTGCACCTGGGGGCCACTGAAAAAAATAAACGAAAAATCACGAACATCGCACGATTCCTCCCACACCGAAAGTGCCAGCCAGTCAAGCTCTTGCTGCTCCTCACCGGCCATTCCCAGCGCATCTACAGCACCACAGACATCGGGGCTTTCCCTGACCAACAGGGCTTCGACATTTACCACCAGCTGCACCTGGTTACCCACTGAAAAAAAACCCTGAAAAATCAAAAACGTCGGACGATTGCTCCCACACCGAAAGTGCCAGCCAGTCAAGCTCTTGCTGCTCCTCACCGGCCATTCCCAGCGCATCTACAGCACCACAGACATCGGGGCTCCGGGCTTTCCCTGACCAACAGGGCTTCGACGTTTACCACCAGCTGAACCTGGGCGCCCACTGGAAAAAAAACCCGAAAAATCACGAACGTCGGACGATTGTTCCCACATTGAAAGTGCCACCCAGTCAAGCTCTTGCTGCTCCTCACCGGCCATTGGCAGCGCATCTACAGCACCACAGACATCGGGGCTCTGCGCTTTCCCTGACCAACAGGGCTTCGACGTTTACCACCAGCTGAACCTGGGCGCCCACTGAAAAAAATAAACGAAAAATCACGAACATCGGACGATTGCACCCACACCGAAAGTGCCAGCAACTCAAGCTCTTGCTGCTACTCACCGCCCATTGGCAGGGCATCTACAGCACCACAGACATCGGGGCTCCGAGCTTTCCCTGACCAACAGGGCTTCAACGTTTACCACCAGCTGCACCTGGGCACCCACTGAAATAAAACCCCAAAAATCACGAACGTCGGACGATTGCACCCACACCGAAAGTGCCAGCATGTCAGCCTCTTGCTGCTCCTCACCGGCCATTGGCAGCGCATCTACAGCACCACAGACATCGGGGCTCCGGCCTTTCCCTGACCAACAGGGCTTCGACATTTACCACCAGCTGCACCTGGGCGCCCACTGAAATAAAACTCCGAAAAATCACGAACGTCGGACGATTGCTCCTACAACGAAAGTGCCAGCAACTCAAGCTCTTGCTGCTACTCACCAGACTTTGGCAGTGCATCTACAGCACCACAGACATCGGGGTTCTGCGCTTTCCCTGACCAACGGGGCTTCGACATTTACCACCAGCTGCACCTGGGCGCCCACTGAAAAGAACCCCGAAAAATCACGAACGTCGGACGATTGCTCCCACACCGAAAGTGCCAGCCTGTCAAGCTAAGGCTGCTCCTCACCAGCCATTCCCAGCGCATCTACAGCACCACAGACATCGGGGCTCCGGGCTTTCCCTGACCAACCGGGCTTCGACATTTACCACCAGCTGCACCTGGGTGCCCCCTGAAAAAAAAACCCCAAAAATCACGAACATCGCACGATTCCTCCCACACCGAAAGTGCCAGCCAGTCAAGCTCTTGCTGCTCCTCACCGGCCATTCCCAGCGCATCTACAGCACCACAGACATCGGGGCTTTCCTTGACCAACAGGGCTTCGACATTTACCACCAGCTGCACCTGGTTACCCACTGAAAAAAAACCCTGAAAAATCAAAAACGTCGGACGATTGCTCCCACACCGAAAGTGCCAGCCAGTCAAGCTCTTGCTGCTCCTCACCGGCCATTCCCAGCGCATCTACAGCACCACAGACATCGGGGCTCCGGGCTTTCCCTGACCAACAGGGCTTCGACGTTTACCACCAGCTGAACCTGGGCGCCCACTGGAAAAAAAACCCGAAAAATCACGAACGTCGGACGATTGTTCCCACATTGAAAGTGCCACCCAGTCAAGCTCTTGCTGCTCCTCACCGGCCATTGGCAGCGCATCTACAGCACCACAGACATCGGGGCTCTGCGCTTTCCCTGACCAACAGGGCTTCGACGTTTACCACCAGCTGAACCTGGGCGCCCACTGAAAAAAATAAACGAAAAATCACGAACATCGGACGATTTCACCCACACCGAAAGTGCCAGCAACTCAAGCTCTTGCTGCTACTCACCGCCCATTGGCAGGGCATCTACAGCACCACAGACATCGGGGCTCCGAGCTTTCCCTGACCAACAGGGCTTCAACGTTTACCACCAGCTGCACCTGGGCACCCACTGAAATAAAACCCCAAAAATCACGAACGTCGGACGATTGCACCCACACCGAAAGTGCCAGCATGTCAGCCTCTTGCTGCTCCTCACCGGCCATTGGCAGCGCATCTACAGCACCACAGACATCGGGGCTCCGGCCTTTCCCTGACCAACAGGGCTTCGACATTTACCACCAGCTGCACCTGGGCGCCCACTGAAATAAAACTCCGAAAAATCACGAACGTCGGACGATTGCTCCTACAACGAAAGTGCCAGCAACTCAAGCTCTTGCTGCTACTCACCAGACTTTGGCAGTGCATCTACAGCACCACAGACATTGGGGTTCTGCGCTTTCCCTGACCAAGAGGGCTTCGACGTTTACCACTCGCTGCAGCTGGGTGCCCCCTGAAAAGAACCCCGAAAAATCACGAACGTCGGACGATTGCTCCCACACCGAAAGTGCCAGCCTGTCAAGCTAAGGCTGCTCCTCACCAGCCATTCCCAGCGCATCTACAGCACCACAGACATCGGGGCTCCGGGCTTTCCCTGACCAACCGGGCTTCGACATTTACCACCAGCTGCACCTGGGTGCCCCCTGAAAAAAAAACCCCAAAAATCACGAACGTCGGACGATTCCTGCCACACCTTAAATGCCAGCCTGTCAAGCTCTTGCTGCTCCTCACGGGCCATTCCCAGGGCATCTACAGCACCACAGACATCGGGGCTCCGGGCTTTCCCTGACCAACAGGGCTTATAAGTTTACCACCAGCTGAACCTGGGCGCCCACTGAAAGTAAAACCCCGAAGAATCACGAACGTCGGACGATTGCTCCCACACCGAAAGTGCCAGCAACTCAAGCTCCTGCTACTACTCACCGGACTTTGGCAGTGCATCTACAGCACCACAGACATCGGGGCTCCGGGCTTTCCCTGACCAACAGGGCTTCAACGTTTACCACCAGCTGCACCTGGGCGCCCACTGAAAAAAATAAACGAAATATCACGAACATCAGACGATTGCTCCCACACCAAAAGTGCCAGCCAGTCAAGCTCATGCTGCTTCTCACCAGCCATTCCCAGCGCATCTACAGCACCACAGACATCGGGGCTCCAGGCTTTCCCTGACCAACAGGGCTTCGACGTTTACCACGAGCTGCACCTGGACTCCCACTGAAAAAAAACCCCGAAAAATCACGAACGTCAGAAGATTGCTCCCACACCGAAAGTGCCATCCTGTCAAGCTTTTGCTGCTCCTCACCAGCAATTGGAGGCGCATCTACAGCACCACAGACATCGGGGCTCCGGGCTTTCCCTGACCAACAGGGCTTCGACGTTTACCACCAGCTGCACCTGGGCTCCCACTGAAAAGAACCCCGAGAAATCACAAACGTCGGACGATTGCTCCGACACCAAAAGTGCCAGACAGTCAAGCTCATGCTGCTTCTCACCAGCCATTCCCAGCGCATCTACAGCGCCACAGACATCGGGGCTCCGGGCTTCCCCTGACCAACAGGCCTTCGACGTTTACCACCAGCTGCACCAGGGCGCCCACTAAAAAAAAACCCCGAAAAATCACGAACGTCGGACGATTGCTCCCACACCGAAAGTGCCAGCAACTCAAGCTCTAGCTGCTCCTCACCAGCCATTCCCAGCGCATCTAGAGCACCACAGACATCGGGGCTCCGGGCTTTCCCTGACCAACCGGGCTTCGACATTTACCACCAGCTGCACCTGGGTGCCCCCTGAAAAAAAAACCCCAAAAATCAAGAACGTCGGACGATTCCTGCCACACCTTAAATGCCAGCCTTTCAAGCTCTTGCTGCTCCTCACCGGCCATTCCCAGCGCATCTACAGCACCACAGACATCGGGGCTCCGGGCTTTCCCTGACCAACAGGGCTTCGACGCTTACCACCAGCTGAACCTGGGCGCCCAGTGAATAAAAATCCCCAAAAATCACAAACGTCCTACGATTGCTCCCACACCGAAAGTGCCAGCCAGTCAAGCTCTAGCTGCTCCTCACCAGCCATTCCCAGCGCATCTAGAGCACCACAGACATCGGGGTTCTACGCTTTCCCTGCCCAAGAGGGCTTCGACATTTACCATCAGCTGCACCTGGGCGCCCACTGAAAAAAATAAACGAAAAATCATGAACATCGGACGATTGCTCCCACACCGAAAGTGCCAGCCAGTCAAGCTCTTGCTGCTCCTCACCGGCCATTCGCAGCGCATCTACAGCACCACAGACATCGGGGCTCCGGGCGTTCCCTGACCAACAGGGCTTCGAAGTTTACCACCAGCTGCACCTGGGCGCCCACTTAAAAAAACCCCGAAAAATCACAAACGTCGGACTATTGCTCCCACACTGAAAGTGCCAGCCAGTCAAGCTCTTGTTGCTCCTCACCGGCCATTGGCAGCGCATCTACAGCACCACAGACATCGCGGCTCCGGGCTTTCCCTGACCAACAGGGCTTCGACGTTTACCACCAGCTGCACCTGGGTGCCACCTGAAAAAAAAACCCGAAAAATCACAAATGTCGGACGATTACTGCCACACCTTAAACGCCAGCCTGTCAAGCTCTAGCTGCTCCTCACCAGCCATTCCCAGCGCATCTACAGCACCACAGACATCGGGGCTCCGGGCTTTCCCTGACCAACAGGGCTTAGAAGTTTACTACGAGCTGAACCTGGGCGCCCACTGGAAAAAAAATCCCCAAATATCACAAACGTCGGACGATTGCTCCCACACCGAAAGTGCCAGCAACTCAAGCTCTTGCTGCTCCTCACCGGACTTTGGCAGTGCATCTACAGCACCACAGACATCGGGGCTCCGGGCTTTCCCTGACCAACAGGACTTCGACGTTTACCACCAGCTGCACCTGGTTGCCCACTGAAAAAAAACCCCGAAAAATCAAAAACGTCGGACGATTGCTCCCACACCGAAAGTGCCAGCCAGTCAAGCTCTTGCTGTTCCTCACCGTTCATTGGCAGCGCATCTACAGCACCACAGACATCGGGGCTCCGGGATTTCCCTGACCAACAGGGCTTAGAAGTTTACCACCAGCTGAACCTGGGCGCCCACTGAAATAAAACCCTGAAAAATCACGAACGTCGGACGATTGCTCCCACACCCAAAGTGCCAGCCAGTCAAGCTCTTGCTGCTCCTCACCGGCCATTGGCAGCGCAGCTACAGCACCACAGACATCGCGGCTCCGGGCTTTCCCTGACCAACAGGCCTTCGACATTTACCACCAGCTGCACCTGGTTGCCCACTGAAAAAAAACCCTGAAAAATCAAAAACGTCGGACGACTGATCCCACACTGAAAGTGCCAGCCAGTCAAGCTCTTGCTGCTCCTCACCAACCATTGGAGGCGCATCTACAGCACCACAGACATCGGGGCTCCGGGCTTTCCGTGACCAACAGGGCTTCGACGTTTACCACCAGCTGCACCTGGGCGCCCACTGAAAAAAATAAACGAAAAATCACGAACATCGGACGATTGCTCCCACACCGAAAGTGCCAGCCAGTCAAGCTCTTGCTGCTCCTCACCGGCCATTGGCAGCGCATCTACAGCACCACAGACATCGGGGCTCCGGGCTTTCCCTGACGAACAGGGCTTCGACGTCTACCACCAGCTGAACCTGGGCGCCCAGTGAATAAAAATCCCCAAAAATCACAAACGTCGGACGATTGCTCCCACACCGAAAGTGTCAGCAAGTCAAGCTCTTGCTGCTCCTCACCAGCCATTAGAGGCGCATATACAGCACCACAGACATCGGGGCTCTGGGCTTTCCCTGACCAACAGGGCTTCGACGTTTACCACCAGCTGCACCTGGGCGCCCACTGAAAGTAAAACCCCGAAGAATCACGAACATCAGAAGATTGCTCCCACACCGAAAGTGCCAGCCAGTCAAGCTCTTGCTGCTCCTTACCGGCCATTGCCCGCCCATCTAAAGCACCACAGACATCGGGGCTCCGGGCTTTCCCTGACCAACAGGGCTTCGACATTTACCATCAGCTGCACCTGGGCGCCCACTGGAAAAAATAAACGAAATATCACGTCCATCAGACGATTGCTCCCACACCAAAAGTGCCAGCCTGTCAAGCTCTTCCTGCTTCTCACCAGCCATTGCCAGCCCATCTACAGCACCACAGACATCGGGGCTCCGGGCTTTCCCTGACCAACAGGGCTTCGACATTTACCACCAGCTGCACCTGGGCGCCCACTGAAAAAAACCCCGAAAAATCACAAACGTCGGACTATTGCTCCCACACCGAAAGTGCCAGCCAGTCAAGCTCTTGCTGCTCCTCACTGGCCATTGGCAGGGCATCTACAGCACCACAGACATCGCGGCTCTAGGCTTTCCCTGACCAACAGGCCTTCGACATTTACCACCAGCTGCACCTGGTTGCCCACTGAAAAAAAACCCTGAAAAATCAAAAACGTCGGACGGTTGATCCCACACTGAAAGTGCCAGCCAGTCAAGCTCTTGCTGCTCCTCACCAGCCATTCCCAGCGCATCTACAGCACCACAGACATCGGGGTTCTGCGCTTTTCCTGACCAACAGGCCTTCGACGTTTACCACCAGCTGCACCTGGTTGCCCACTGAAAAAAAACCCTGAAAAATCAAAAACGTCGGTCGATTGCTCCCACACCGAACGTGCCAGCAAGTCAAGCTCTTGCTGCTCCTCACCAGCCATTGGAGGCGCATCTACAGCACCACAGACATCGGGGCTCCGGGCATTCCCTGACCAACAGGGCTTCGACGTTTACCACCAGCTGCACCTGGTTACCCACTGAAATAAAACCCCGAAAAATCACGAACGTCGGACGATTGCTCCCACAGTGAAAGTGCCAGCCAGTCAAGCTCTTGCTGCTCCTCACCAGCCATTCCCAGCGCATCTACAGCGCCACAGACATCGGGGCTCCGGGCTTTCCCTGACCAACAGGGCTTTGACTGTTACCACCAGCTGCACCTGGGCTCCCACTGAAAAAAAACCCCGAATAATCACAAACGTCGGACGATTGCTCCCACACCGAAAGTGCCAGCCAGTCAAGCTCTTGCTGCTCCTCACCGGCCATTGGCAGCGCATCTACAGCACCACAGACATCGGGGTTCTACGCTTTCCCTGAACAACAGGGCTTCGACATTTACCACCAGCTGCACCTGGGCGCCCACTGAAAAAAATAAACGAAAAATCACGAACGTCGGACGATTGCTCCCACACCGAAAGTGCCAGCCAGTCAAGCTCTTGCTGCTCCTCACCGGCCATTCCCAGCGCATCTACAGCACCACAGACATCGGGGCTCCGGGCTTTCCCTGACCAACAGGGCTTCGACGTTTACCACCAGCTGCACCTGGGCGCCCACTGAAAGTAAAACCCCGAAGAATCACGAACATCAGAAGATTGCTCCCACACCGAAAGTGCCAGCCAGTCAAGCTCTTGCTGCTCCTTACCGGCCATTGCCCGCCCATCTAAAGCACCACAGACATCGGGGCTCCGGGCTTTCCCTGACCAACAGGGCTTCGACATTTACCATCAGCTGCACCTGGGCGCCCACTGGAAAAAATAAACGAAATATCACGTCCATCAGACGATTGCTCCCACACCAAAAGTGCCAGCCTGTCAAGCTCTTCCTGCTTCTCACCAGCCATTGCCAGCCCATCTACAGCACCACAGACATCGGGGCTCCGGGCTTTCCCTGACCAACAGGGCTTCGACATTTACCACCAGCTGCACCTGGGCGCCCACTGAAAAAAACCCCGAAAAATCACAAACGTCGGACTATTGCTCCCACACCGAAAGTGCCAGCCAGTCAAGCTCTTGCTGCTCCTCACTGGCCATTGGCAGGGCATCTACAGCACCACAGACATCGCGGCTCTAGGCTTTCCCTGACCAACAGGCCTTCGACATTTACCACCAGCTGCACCTGGTTGCCCACTGAAAAAAAACCCTGAAAAATCAAAAACGTCGGACGATTGATCCCACACTGAAAGTGCCAGCCAGTCAAGCTCTTGCTGCTCCTCACCAGCCATTCCCAGCGCATCTACAGCACCACAGACATCGGGGTTCTGCGCTTTTCCTGACCAACAGGCCTTCGACGTTTACCACCAGCTGCACCTGGTTGCCCACTGAAAAAAAACCCTGAAAAATCAAAAACGTCGGTCGATTGCTCCCACACCGAACGTGCCAGCAAGTCAAGCTCTTGCTGCTCCTCACCGGCCATTGGAGGCGCATCTACAGCACCACAGACATCGGGGCTCCGGGCATTCCCTGACCAACAGGGCTTCGACGTTTACCACCAGCTGCACCTGCGCTCCCACTTAAAAAAAACCCCGAAAAATCACGAACGTCGGACGATTGCTCCCACAGTCAAAGTGCCAGCCAGTCAAGCTCTTGCTGCTCCTCACCAGCCATTCCCAGCGCATCTACAGCGCCACAGACATCGGGGCTCCGGGCTTTCCCTGACCAACAGGGCTTCGACGTTTACCACCAGCTGCACCTCAGCACCCACTGAAAAAAAACCCTGAAAAATCAAAAACGTCGGACGATTGCTCCCACACCGAAAGTGCCAGCCAGTCAAGCTCTTGCTGCTCCTCACCGGCCACTGGCAGCGCATCTACAGCACCACAGATATCGGAGCTCCGAGCTTTCCCTGACCAACAGGGCTTCAACGTTTACCACCAGCTGCACCTGGGCGCCCACTGAAATAAAACCCCGAAAAATCACGAACGTCGGACGATTCCTCCCACACCGAAAGTGCCAGCAACTCAAGCTCTTGCTGCTACTCACCGGACTTTGGCAGTGCATCTACAGCACCACAGACATCGGGGTTCTGCGCTTTCCCTGAACAACAGGGCTTCAACGTTTACCACCAGCTGCACCTGGGCGCCCACTGAAAAAAATAAACGAAAAATCACGAACATCGCACGATTGCTCCCACACCGAAAGTGCCAGCCAGTCAAGCTCTTGCTGCTCCTCACCGGCCATTCCCAGCGCATCTACAGCACCACAGACATCGCGGCTCCGGGCTTTCCCTGACCAACAGGGCTTCGACATTTACCACCAGCTGCACCTGGTTACCCACTGAAAAAAAACCCTGAAAAATCAAAAACGTCGGACGATTGCTCCCACACCGAAAGTGCCAGCAACTCAAGCTCTTGCTGCTCCTCACCGGCCATTCCCAGCGCATCTACAGCACCACAGACATCGCGGCTCCGGGCTTTCCCTGACCAACAGGGCTTCGACGTTTACCACCAGCTGCACCTGGGTGCCCCCTGAAAAAAAAACCCCAAAAATCACAAATGTCGGACGATTCCTGCCACACCTTAAATGCCAGCCTGTCAAGCTCTTGCTGCTACTCACCGGCCATTCCCAGCGCATCTACAGCACCACAGACATCAGGGCTCTGGACTTTCCCTGACGAACAGGGCTTCGACGTTTACCACCAGCTGAACCTGGGCGCCCAGTGAATAAAAATCCCCAAAAATCACAAACGTCTGACGATTGCTCCCACACCGAAAGTGCCAGCCTGTCAAGCTCTTGCTGCTCCTCACCGCCCATTCCCAGCGCATCTACAGAACCACAGACATCGGGGCTCTGGGCTTTCCCTGACCAACAGGGCTTCGACATTTACCATCAGCTGCACCTGTGCGCCCACTGAAAGTAAAACCCTGAAAAATCACGAAGGTCGGACGATTGCTCCCACACCGAAAGTGCCAGCAACTCAAGCTCTTGCTGCTCCTCACCGGACTTTGGCAGTGCATCTACAGCACCACAGACATCGGGGCTCTGGGCTTTCCCTGACCAACAGGGCTTCAACATTTACCACCAGCTGCACCTGTGCGCCCACTGAAAGTAAAACCCTGAAAAATCACGAACGTCGGACGATTGCTCCCACACCGAAAGTGCCAGCAACTCAAGCTCTTGCTGCTCCTCACCGGACTTTGGCAGTGCATCTACAGCACCACAGACATCGGGGTTCTGCGCTTTCCCTGAACAACAGGGCTTCAACGTTTACCACCAGCTGCACCTGGGCGCCCACTGAAAAAAAGAAACGAAAAATCACGAACATCGCACGATTGCTCCCACACCGAAAGTGCCAGCCAGTCAAGCTCTTGCTGCTCCTCACCGGCCATTCCCAGCGCATCTACAGCACCACAGACATCGGGGCTCCGGGATTTCCCTGACCAACAGGGCTTCGACGTTTACCACCCGCTGCACCTGGGCGCCCACTGAAATAAAACCCCGAAAAATCACGAACGTCAGACGATTCCTGCCACACCTTAAATGCCAGCCAGTCAAGCTCTTGCTGCTACTCAGCTCCCATTCCCAGCACATCTACAGCACCACAGACATCGGGGTTCTGCGCTTCCCCTGAACAACAGGGCTTCAACGTTTACCACCAGCTGCACCTGGGCGCCCACTGAAATAAAACCCCGAAAAATCACGAACGTCGGACGATTCCTCCCACACCGAAAGTGCCAGCAACTCAAGCTCTTGCTGCTACTCACCGGACTTTGGCAGTGCATCTACAGCACCACAGACATCGGGGCTCCGGGCTTTCCCTGACCAACAGGGCTTCGACGTTTACCACCAGCTGCACCTGATTGCTCACTGAAAAAAAACCCTGAAAAATCAAAAACGTCGGACGATTGCTCCCACACCGAAAGTGCCAGCCAGTCAAGCTCTTGCTGCTCCTCACCGGCCATTGGCAGCGCATCTACAGCACCACAGACATCGGGGCTCCGGGCTTTCCCTGACCAACAGGGCTTCAACGTTTACCACCAGCTGCACCTGGGCGCCCACTGAAATAAAACCCCGAAAAATCACGAACGTCGGACGATTCCTCCCACACCGAAAGTGCCAGCAACTCAAGCTCTTGCTGCTACTCACCGGACTTTGGCAGTGCATCTACAGCACCACAGACATCGGGGTTCTGCGCTTTCCCTGAACAACAGGGCTTCAACGTTTACCACCAGCTGCACCTGGGCGCCCACTGAAAAAAATAAACGAAAAATCACGAACATCGCACGATTGCTCCCACACCGAAAGTGCCAGCCAGTCAAGCTCTTGCTGCTCCTCACCGGCCATTCCCAGCGCATCTACAGCACCACAGACATCGCGGCTCCGGGCTTTCCCTGACCAACAGGGCTTCGACATTTACCACCAGCTGCACCTGGTTACCCACTGAAAAAAAACCCTGAAAAATCAAAAACGTCGGACGATTGCTCCCACACCGAAAGTGCCAGCCAGTCAAGCTCTTGCTGCTCCTCACCGGCCATTCCCAGCGCATCTACAGCACCACAGACATCGGGGCTCCGGGCTTTCCCTGACCAACAGGGCTTCGACGTTTACCACCAGCTGCACCTGGGTGCCCCCTGAAAAAAAAACCCCAAAAATCACAAATGTCGGACGATTCCTGCCACACCTTAAATGCCAGCCTGTCAAGCTCTTGCTGCTACTCACCGGCCATTCCCAGCGCATCTACAGCACCACAGACATCAGGGCTCTGGACTTTCCCTGACGAACAGGGCTTCGACGTTTACCACCAGCTGCACCTGGTTACCCACTGAAAAAAAACCCCGAAGAATAACAAACGTCAGACGATTCCTCCCACACCGAAAGTGCCAGCAACTCAAGCTGTTGCTGCTCCTCCCCGGCCATTGGCAGCGAATCTACAGCACCACAGACATCGGGGCTCCGGGCTTTCCCTGACCAACAGGGCTTCGACATTTACCACCAGCTGCACCTGGGTGCCACCTGAAAAAAAAACCCGAAAAATCACAAATGTCGGACGATTCCTGCCACACCTTAAACGCCAGCCTGTCAAGCTCTAGCTGCTCCTCACCAGCCATTCCCAGCGCATCTACAGCACCACAGACATCGGGGCTCCGGGCTTTCCCTGACCAACAGGGCTTAGAAGTTTACTACGAGCTGAACCTGGGCGCCCACTGGAAAAAAAATCCCCAAATATCACAAACGTCGGACGATTGCTCCCACACCGAAAGTGCCAGCAACTCAAGCTCTTGCTGCTACTCACCGGACTTTGGCAGTGCATCTACAGCACCACAGACATCGGGGTTCTGCGCTTTCCCTGACCAACAGGGCTTCAACGTTTACCACCAGCTGCACCTGGGCTCCCACTGAAATAAAACCCCGAAAAATCACGAACGTCGGACGATTGCTCCCACACCGAAAGTGCCAGCAACTCAAGCTCTTGCTGCTACTCACCGGACTTTGGCAGTGCATCTACAGCACCACAGACATCGGGGTTCTGCGCTTTCCCTGAACAACAGGGCTTCAACGTTTACCACCAGCTGCACCTGGGCGCCCACTGAAAAAAATAAACGAAAAATCACGAACATCGCACGATTGCTCCCACACCGAAAGTGCCAGCCAGTCAAGCTCTTGCTGCTCCTCACCAGCCATTCCAAGCGCATCTACAGCACCACAGACATCGGGGCTCCGGGCTTTCCCTGACCAACAGGGCTTCGACGTTTACCACCAGCTGCACCTGATTGCCCACTGAAAAAAAACCCTGAAAAATCAAAAACGTCGGACGATTGCTCCCACACCGAAAGTGCCAGCAACTCAAGCTCTTGCTGCTCCTCACCGGCCACTGGCAGCGCATCTACAGCACCACAGATATCGGAGCTCCGGGCTTTCCCTGACCAACAGGGCTTCGACGTTTACCACCAGCTGCACCTGGGTGCCCCCTGAAAAAAAAACCCCAAAAATCACAAATGTCGGACGATTCCTGCCACACCTTAAATGCCAGCCTGTCAATCTCTTGCTGCTCCTCACCGGCCATTCCCAGCGCATCTACAGCACCACAGACATCAGGGCTCTGGACTTTCCCTGACGAACAGGGCTTCGACGTTTACCACCAGCTGCACCTGGTTACCCACTGAAAAAAAACCCCGAAGAATAACAAACGTCAGACGATTCCTCCCACACCGAAAGTGCCAGCAACTCAAGCTCTTGCTGCTCCTCCCCGGCCATTGGCAGCGAATCTACAGCACCACAGACATCGGGGTTCTGCGCTTTCCCTGACCAACAGGGCTTCGACGTTTACCACCAGCTGAACCTGGGCGCCCGCTGAAAAAAATAAAAGAAAAATCACGAACATCGGACGATTGCTCCCACAGCAGAAGTGCCAGCCAGTCAAGCTCTTGCTGCTCCTCACCGGCCATTGGCAGCGCATCTACAGCACCACAGACATCGGGGCTCCGGGCTTTCCCTGACCAACAGGCCTTCGACGTTTACCACTCGCTGAACCTGGGCTCCCACTGAAAAGAACCCCGAAAAATCACGAACATCGGACGATTGCTCCCACACCAAAAGTGCCAGCCAGTCAAGCTCTTGCTGCTCCTCACCGCCCATTCCCAGCACATCTACAGCACCACAGACATCGGGGCTCCGGGCTTTCCCTGACCAACAGGGCTTCGACATTTACCACCAGCTGAACCTGGGCGCCCAGTGAATAAAAATCCCCAAAAATCACAAACGTCTGACGATTGCTCCCACACCCAAAGTGCCAGCAACTCAAGCTCTTGCTGCTCCTCACCGCCCATTCCCAGCGCATCTACAGAACCA
This sequence comes from Chlamydotis macqueenii, assembly GCF_036417535.1. Taxonomy (NCBI): domain Eukaryota; kingdom Metazoa; phylum Chordata; class Aves; order Otidiformes; family Otididae; genus Chlamydotis; species Chlamydotis macqueenii. The sequence continues at coordinate 160,426 of NW_028239124.1, forward strand.
CAGACATCGGGGCTCTGGGCTTTCCCTGACCAACAGGGCTTCAACATTTACCACCAGCTGCACCTGTGCGCCCACTGAAAGTAAAACCCCGAAAAATCACGAACGTCGGACGATTGCTCCCACACCGAAAGTGCCAGCAACTCAAGCTCTTGCTGCTCCTCACCGGACTTTGGCAGTGCATCTACAGCACCACAGACATCGGGGTTCTGTGCTTTCCCTGAACAACAGGGCTTAAACGTTTACCACCAGCTGCACCTGGGCGCCCGCTGAAAAAAATAAACGAAAAATCACGAACATCGCACGATTGCTCCCACACCGAAAGTGCCAGCCAGTCAAGCTCTTGCTGCTCCTCACCGGCCATTCCCAGCGCATCTACAGCACCACAGACATCGGGGCTCCGGCTTTCCCTGACCAACAGGGCTTCGACGTTTACCACCAGCTGCACCTGGTTACCCACTGAAAAAAAACCCTGAAAAATCAAAAACGTCGGACGATTGCTCCCACACCGAAAGTGCCAGCAACTCAAGCTCTTGCTGCTCCTCACCGGCCATTCCCAGCGCATCTACAGCACCACAGACATCGCGGCTCCGGGCTTTCCCTGACCAACAGGGCTTCGACGTTTACCACCAGCTGCACCTGATTGCTCACTGAAAAAAAACCCTGAAAAATCAAAAACGTCGGACGATTGCTCCCACACCGAAAGTGCCAGCCAGTCAAGCTCTTGCTGCTACTCACCGGCCATTCCCAGCGCATCTACAGCACCACAGACATCAGGGCTCTGGACTTTCCCTGACGAACAGGGCTTCGACGTTTACCACCAGCTGCACCTGGTTACCCACTGAAAAAAAACCTAGAAGAATAACAAACGTCAGACGATTCCTCCCACACCGAAAGTGCCAGCAACTCAAGCTCTTGCTGCTCCTCCCCGGCCATTGGCAGCGAATCTACAGCACCACAGACATCGGGGTTCTGCGCTTTCCCTGACCAACAGGGCTTCGACGTTTACCACCAGCTGAACCTGGGCGCCCGCTGAAAAAAATAAAAGAAAAATCACGAACATCGGACGATTGCTCCCACAGCAGAAGTGCCAGCCAGTCAAGCTCTTGCTGCTCCTCACCGGCCATTCCCAGCGCATCTACAGCACCACAGACATCGCGGCTCCGGGCTTTCCATGACCAACAGGGCTTCGACGTTTACCACCAGCTGCACCTGATTGCCCACTGAAAAAAAACCCTGAAAAATCAAAAACGTCGGACGATTGATCCCACACCGAAAGTGCCAGCAACTCAAGCTCTTGCTGCTCCTCACCGGCCATTGGCAGCGCATCTACAGCACCACAGACATCGGGGCTCCGGGCTTTCCCTGACCAACAGGCCTTCGACGTTTACCACCAGCTGCACATGGGTGCACCCTGAAAAAAAAACCACAAAAATCACAAATGTCGGACGATTCCTGCCACACCTTAAATGCCACCCTGTCAACCTCTTGCTGCTCCTCACCGCCCATTCCCAGCGCATCTACAACACCACAGACATCGGGGCTCCGGGCTTTCCCTGACCAACAGGGCTTCGACGTTTACCACTCGCTGAACCTGGGCTCCCACTGAAAGAACCCCGAAAAATCACGAACATCGGACGATTGCTCCCACACCGAAAGTGCCAGCCAGTCAAGCTCTTGCTGCTACTCACCGGCCATTCCCAGCGCATCTACAGCACCACAGACATCAGGGCTCTGGACTTTCCCTGACGAACAGGGCTTCGACGTTTACCACCAGCTGCACCTGGTTACCCACTGAAAAAAAACCCCGAAGAATAACAAACGTCAGACGATTCCTCCCACACCGAAAGTGCCAGCAACTCAAGCTCTTGCTGCTCCTCCCCGGCCATTGGCAGCGAATCTACAGCACCACAGACATCGGGGTTCTGCGCTTTCCCTGACCAACAGGGCTTCGACGTTTACCACCAGCTGCACCTGATTGCCCACTGAAAAAAAACCCTGAAAAATCAAAAACGTCGGACGATTGATCCCACACCGAAAGTGCCAGCAACTCAAGCTCTTGCTGCTCCTCACCGGCCATTGGCAGCGCATCTACAGCACCACAGACATCGGGGCTCCGGGCTTTCCCTGACCAACAGGCCTTCGACGTTTACCACCAGCTGCACATGGGTGCACCCTGAAAAAAAAACCACAAAAATCACAAATGTCGGACGATTCCTGCCACACCTTAAATGCTACCCTGTCAACCTCTTGCTGCTCCTCACCGCCCATTCCCAGCGCATCTACAACACCACAGACATCGGGGCTCCGGGCTTTCCCTGACGAACAGGGCTTTGACATTTACCACCAGCTGAACCTGGGCTCCCACTGAAAAGAACCCCGAAAAATCACGAACATCGGACGATTGCTCCCACACCAAAAGTGCCAGCCAGTCAAGCTCTTGCTGCTCCTCACCGCCCATTCCCAGCACATCTACAGCACCACAGACATCAGGGCTCCGGGCTTTCCCTGACCAACAGGGCTTCGACATTTACCACCAGCTGAACCTGGGCGCCCAGTGAATAAAAATCCCCAAAAATCACAAACGTCTGACGATTGCTCCCACACCCAAAGTGCCAGCAACTACTCAAGCTCTTGCTGCTCCTCACCGGCCATTCCCAGCGCATCTACAGCACCACAGACATCGCGGCTCCGGGCTTTCCCTGACCAACAGGGCTTCGACATTTACCACCAGCTGCACCTGGTTACCCACTGAAAAAAAACCCTGAAAAATCAAAAACGTCGGACGATTGCTCCCACACCGAAAGTGCCAGCAACTCAAGCTCTTGCTGCTACTCACCTCCCATTCCCAGCACATCTACAGCACCACAGACATCGGGGTTCTGCGCTTCCCCTGAACAACAGGGCTTCAACGTTTACCACCAGCTGCACCTGGGCGCCCACTGAAATAAAACCCCGAAAAATCACGAACGTCGGACGATTCCTCCCACACCGAAAGTGCCAGCAACTCAAGCTCTTGCTGCAACTCACCGGACTTTGGCAGTGCATCTACAGCACCAAAGACATCGGGGTTCTACGCTTTCCCTGACCAACAGGGCTTCAATGTTTACCACCAGCTGAACCTGGGCGCCCACTGAAATAAAACCCCGAAAAATCACGAACGTCGGACGATTCCTCCCACACCAAAAGTGCCAGCAACTCAAGCTCTTGCTGCTCCTCACCGGCCATTGGCAGCGCATCTACAGCACCACAGACATCGGGGCTCTGGACTTTCCCTGACCAACAGGGCTTCGACATTTACCACCAGCTGCACCTGGGCGCCCAGTGAATAAAAATCCCCAAAAATCACAAACGTCCGACGATTGCTCCCACACCGAAAGTGCCAGCAACTCAAGCTCTTGCTGCTCCTCACCGGCCATTCCCAGCGCATCTACAGCACCACAGACATCGCGGCTCCGGCCTTTCCCTGACCAACAGGGCTTGGACATTTACCACTCGCTGAACCTGGGCTCCCACTGAAAAGAACCCCGAAAAATCACGAACGTCGGACGATTGCTCCCACACCGAAAGTGCCAGCCAGTCAAGCTCTTGCTGCTCCTCACCAGCCATTCCCAGCGCATCTACAGCACCACAGACATCGGGGCTCCGGGCTTTCCCTGACCAACAGGGCTTCGACATTTACCACCAGCTGCACCTGGGCGCCCACTGAAAAAAATAAACGAAAAATCAAAAACGTCGGACGATTGCTCCCACACCGAAAGTGCCAGCCAGTCAAGCTCTTGCTGTTCCTCACCGCCCATTCCCAGCGCATCTACAGCACCACAAACATCGGGGCTCTGGGCTTTCCCTGACCAACAGGGCTTCGACGTTTAGCACCAGCTGCACCTGGGCACCGACAGAAAAAAAATCCCCAAAAATCACAAATGTCGGACGATTGCTCCCACACCGAAAGTGCCAGCAACACAAGCTGTTGCTGCTCCTCACCGGCCATTGCCAGCACATCCACAGCACCACAGACATCGGGGCTCCGGGCTTTCCCTGACCAACAGGGCTTCGACGTTTACCACCCGCTGCACCTGGGCGCCCACTGAAAGTAAAACCCCGAAAAACCACGAACGTCGGACGATTGCTCCCACACCAAAAGTGCCAGCCAGTCAAGCTCTTGCTGCTACTCACCGGCCATTGGCAGTGCATCTACAGCACCACAGACATCGGGGCTCCGGGCTTTCCCTGACCAACAGGGCTTCGACATTTACCACCAGCTGCACCTGGTTGCCCCCTGAATAAAAACCCCGAAAAATCACGAACGTCGGACGATTGCTCCCACACCGAAAGTGCCAGCCAGTCAAGCTCTTGCTGCTCCTCACCGGCCATTCCAAGCGCATCTACAGCACCACAGACATCGCGGCTCCGGGCTTTCCCTAACCAACAGGGCTTCGACATTTACCACCAGCTGAACCTGGGCGCCCACTGAAAAAAAACCCCGAAAAATCACGAACGTCGGACGATTGCTCCCACACCGAAAGTGCCAGCCAGCCAAGCTCTTGCTGCTCCTCCCCAGCCATTGGCAGCGCATCTACAGCACCACAGACATCGGGGCTCCGGGCTTTCCCTGTCCAACAGGGCTTCGACATTTACCACCAGCTGCACCTGGTTGCCCACTGAAAAAAAACCCTGAAAAATCAAAAACATCGGATGATTGCTCCCACATCAAAAGTGCCAGCAACTCAAGCTCTTGCTGCTCCTCACCGGCCATTCCCAGCGCATCTACAGCACCACATACATCGGGGCTCCGGGCTTTCCCTGACCAACAGGGCTTCGACGTTTACCACCAGCTGCACCTGGGCTCCCACTGAAAAAAAACCACGAATAATCACGAACGTCGGACGATTGCTCGCACACCAAAAGTGCCAGCCAGTCAAGCTCTTGCTGCTCCTCACCGGCCATTGGCAGCGCAGCTACAGCACCACAGACATCGGGGCTCCGGGCTTTCCCTGACCAACAGGGCTTCGACGTTTACCACCAGCTGCACCTGGGCGCCCACTGGAAAAAAAATCCCCAAATATCACAAATGTCGGACGATTGCTCCCACACCGAAAGTGCCAGCAACTCAAGCTCTTGCTGCTCCTCACCGGCCATTGGCAGTGCATCTACAGCACCACAGACATCGGGGCTCCGGGCTTTCCCTGACAAACAGGGCTTCGACGTTTACCACCAGCTGCACCTGGGCGCCCACTGAAATAAAACCCCGAAAAATCACGAACGTCGGACGATTGCTCCCACACCGAAAGTGCCAGCCAGTCAAGCTCTTGCTGTTCCTCACCGGACAGTGGCAGCGCATCTACAGCACCACAGACATCGGGGCTCCGAGCTTTCCCTGACCAACAGGGCCTCCTGCTCCACAACTGGGCCTTCTACCCCCCCAAAATGGCGTCGTGCCCCCCAAAATGCACTCTCGCCCCCGAAAGTGGCCTCCTGCCCCACAACTGGGCCTTCTACCCCCCCAAAATTGCGCCGTGCCCCCCAAAATGCGCTCTCACCCCAAAGTGGTCTCCTGCCCCCCAACTTGCGGGGGGGGGGGGGTTCGCCGAGCTCCCGCGCATGCGCGCACAGCTGGACCGTGAGGGGCGGGAGACCGGCGCGGAGCCGGTTGGGGGGGGCGTGGGCGCATGCGCGCTGAGGGGCGGCGGGCGCGCCGGTGGCGGAGAGAAGGCAGGAAGCAGGAAGCAGGAAGCAGGAAGCGGCAGCGCCGCGGCGTTTTTATTGGCGA